>NC_054701.1:47775691-48043191 GCF_016097555.1 Gigantopelta aegis
GGCCAGTGTATAGAAGAGTCTGATGTTAGGATGTTACAAGGACGTACATTTGGTAAAGGACACAGTGGAAGACAGAGTTTAATGTGAAGGACTCGTGGTGGTGGTGGTTATACTGACTGAGCCAGTGTGTGTGTGTGTGTGTGTTTCACAATGCATCACGTCGTGCGAATGCGGATTCGGCAGCTCGAGATGGAGAAAAGGTATGAATTGCTTGATGAGTGCTTGATCAAAGAGACCCGAGTCTTCCATCCATTCATTGATTTCCTCTTCCTTGTGGAATTGGCATTCTTCTGGTGTTGGTAAAACCACTTTAGGTTTGAAGGTTTCACAGTTCATCATTGATGAATTGTTTTGCTACATAGAAAGGTTAATTTGTTAGTTGGTTTCTCAAATTCAAATTAAGGAGTTTAATTTATTATGAATTGTATGAAACGAAAATTCCTGTCATTCTTTACATTTAAGATTACTTTACTGAAAGTTATATTGTAAATTGTATTTTCCATGGTTTACTATAGAAAGATTAATCTGTTATTTGATTTTTCAAATACAAATTTGAAGTTTATGTATTGTAAAAATCACCCCCCCTCTCTTTCTTTCTCTCTCTCTCTCTCTCTCTCTCTCTCTCTCTCTCTCTCTCTCTCTCTCTCCTCCCTCCCTCCCTCCCCTCCCCTCCCTCCCTCCCTCTCCCTCTCCCTCTCCCTCTCCCTCTCCCGCTCTCTCTCGCTCTCGCTCTCGCTCTCTCTCTCTGAAATTAAGATCAGTTTCTATAAAGTTAAATCCTTAATGGTATATCTGCAGTGTTCGTGTTCGTATTCATTATAAAAAATCTATGAAAAGTAGGCAGCGATATTTACTGTGCATAGTTAGGTATATAATAGTTATTGTTGGAAGATGCTGTAGTCACTGAAAATGTTTTCTTACCACCTAACGAACACAGTATATCCATGTACAATGTATATGTTCAAAATCAGAAAATCGTAAAGCAGTATCGAAATTCTATGCCATATAAGCTGTGGAAAAGGGCAAGAGGTTGGGGTAGAGAGCATAAGTGGATCCTCCACTGAGTTATTCCATCGTCTATGTATACTGGGTTGGGTTTTTTTTATCATCAGAAAAGAATGTAACAGCTTAAATGAAATGACCGATTCCTATTGTACATATTTCCTTTTATCTTTGGGCTTAAATAAAAGATTATTTGTTACATTTGTCCCTAGCAGTAGGCACTCGACAGCATTGGCTCCGGGTGGTAATTTTAAGATGAGCACAGCATCTCATCCAATGGCCCACAGCTCCAATAATTTGCTTCACTTGAAGGGGCAGAGAGAATACGTAGTGTGTTGGTATTGTTCTCGACAATGCTTCTACATGTATGTGTACATAGCCGACAGGAATTGGGTAAAGAATTGAAAACCGACATAGTGCTGCTTACAGTAAAATGTGTCATGATTTTCTTTTTCACCAAATATATCTACCTTCACACTAGTAGATAAGAGAAATCATCTAATGTCGATTTAAAAAATAAGAAGAGTAAATATACAGAACTTCACATATGTTGTTTTCGTTTCCTATTTATTGCACGAGTTTATTTTGCACAACAATATATACCAGTGATATGTTATTGTGAGAAATAAACGGGTGCAACAAATAGGAAGTGAACACAATGTATGTGAAGTTCTTTATTTATTACCCTATTTTATGTTTTACGAAATAGCTTTTTAAATGACCAGCATAATTACACGTTCTTAAATCTATGATCAGTACTTCCTTCGTGGATTTACTTGGACATTAAGTTTTGTACTCTGTGGCAGGCGTGTGTTTTAAATATGTTGTGACGTAATTTGTAAATCATATATGGCGTAATGTAACAAAAACTCAAGTAAAAAACATAAAACGGGAATTCACCATCTACAAGTTCCGGCCCAGATTGCACATATGTATGATACAAGGTAAATTTATCACACGGTTTGAATAAGACTGAATAATAGGTATATAATAATATAAGACTCCATCATATGCGGTCATGTGGGATAGAAAAAGTACACCCGAGGTGGTGAAAATTTCGACCTGGGACGAGGCTTGCCGAGTTTTTTCTCTCATTTAATCTCATTTGATTATTTAAATACATTGCACCTATAGTCCTTCCCACAAGTAATGCCTTTTTTTCATACTATGGAATTTACAACTTATTTATTTCTGAACTGATTGTTTTCTAAATTGCACACAAAAATGGTGGGTTTTTTTTATTATAATTTTTTTTCCAAAACACTTTACTTTTCTTCTTGTGTCAGACCAAACTGAAATTATTTACAAAAACATTTTTTGTAGGAGGATGGGACGGACTATATAGTCTATAATTATTTTGCCACAAGTGATGACCGGTTTTCTATAAATACATGTATAGCTACAATGTTTTATCTTATTCCGAGTTCATTGATTGATTTATAATTGTATACATACATCGGTATATTGGAACTTTCTTCTCGTCCTCGGCATGAAATATTGACGAGTGCTGTTCTATAAATAGAGAGGGATATTGACTGTTTCGCTATCACAGTGGGTTACTCAGCAAAATGACCCAGGTTCGATCACGCAACACAATGGTGAAAGGAATCGCTTACCCAACACAGAACACATTGTTAACAAATGTAGACTTGAATTTCTCCTTACAGTAATGGCAAAATCGTGTTTGGCCAATTTATGTGTGTAAACGATTTTCTGGAATGTGGTAAACGGTACACGCTATTGGTAATTGATTCCATCATATTTGTCCCCACAATTCAATAATAGATTGTTTCTATATTTACATGTTTTGTTAAGCCACCCACTTACAGTTAGGTGTGTTGAGTATTCCAAGATTAACATTACATCCCATTCATAAATATGGATTTGTTTTAGATTTTTTTTTTAAAGCTGCATTTCATTCTTTACAGAAAACAGCATGAACATATTACACAATGTAAGTGCACCATATACATGTTTTCTCCCAAAATATTTGTTCAATGGGATAAGATACCCTGTATCTGGAGATGGTGGTTAGTGCCCAGGGAGCTTTCATACTAGAACTGTGAAGTGAAGGAAATTTTTTATTTAATGACGCACTCAACACATTTTATTTAGTGTTATATGGCGTCAGATATATGGTTAAGGACCACACAGATATTGAGATAGGAAACTCACTGTTCGCCACTTCATGGGCTACTCTTTTTGATTAGCAGCAAGGGATCTTTTATATGCACTATCACACAGACAGGGTACTACATACCATGGCCTTTGATGTGCCATTTGTGGTGCACTGGCTGGAACGAGAAATATCCCAATGGGCCCACTAACGGGAATCGATCCTAGACCGACCGTGCATCGAGCGAGCTACGTCCCGCCAGCTCCCCTTGAAGGAAATACATGTACATAGTAAGGCTCTTCACTAGGGTGATAGTAGTATACTACAGGGTGTGTAGTAGTAGTAAGAGCTTATCTTGAAGGAAATACATGTACATAGTAAGGGTCTTCACTAGGGTGATAGTAGTATACTACAGGGTGTGTAGTAGTAGTTAGAGCTTGTCTTGAAGGAAATACATGTACATAGTAAGGGTCTTCACTAGGGTGATAGTAGTATACTACAGGGTGTGTAGTAGTAGTAAGAGCTTGTCTTGAAGGAAATACATGTACATAGTAAGGGTCTTCACTAGGGTGATAGTAGTATACTGCAGGGTGTGTAGTAGTAGTAAGAGCTTGTCTTGAAGGAAATACATGTACATAGTAAGGGTCTTCACTAGGGTGATAGTAGTATACTACAGGGTGTGTAGTAGTAGTAAGAGCTTGTCTTGAAGGAAATACATGTACATAGTAAGGGTCTTCACTAGGGTGATAGTAGTATACTACAGGGTGTGTAGTAGTAATAGTAAGAGCTTGTCTTGAAGGAAATACATGTACATAGTAAGGGTCTTCACTAGGGTAATAGTAGTATACTACAGGGTGTGTAGTAGTAGTAAGAGCTTGTCTTGAAGGAAATACATGTACATAGTAAGGGTCTTCACTAGGGTGATAGTAGTATACTACAGGGTGTGTAGTAATAGTAAGAGCTTGTCTTGAAGGAAATACATGTACATAGTAAGGGTCTTCACTAGGGTGATAGTAGTATACTACAGGGTGTGTAGTAATAGTAAGAGCTTGTCTTGAAGGAAATACATGTACATAGTAAGGGTCTTCACTAGGGTGATAGTAGTATACTACAGGGTGTGTAGTAGTAGTAAGAGCTTGTCTTGAAGCATTAGACATTTTAGATGTTTTAATAGGCATAATTTTACTACAAGATATCAATTCTGTAAAGACAGGCTTGCATAAAGCATTACCTTTATTTGATTGAAATTCATATATATTAATACATACATGTACTAGGCATATAGTACAAACTTCAACATAACCTGTAGTGTTTCCCACTGGGAACGCCTGTATGTACTATGGAATTTATTACAAGTACAAGTTATTTATTTCTGAGTTGACTGTTTTCTAAATTGCACACAAAAATAGTGGGGGATTTTGGGGGTTTTTTCCGAACAGTTTTATGTACTTTTCTTCTTAAGTGAAAACAAATTGAAATGATTTACAAGAAATATTTTTGTAGGAGGATGGGACGGACTATATACAGTTGTCATATTTGTTCATATAGAATATATCTTATATTATTTGTATCTTGTGTATGTTTTAAAAATGAAAATGCTCTGTTTGCAATCATCATATTTACTGTATATGTGCAATATATACCGGCTCATATAATTATTCTAACTATCAGATTCAGCTTGTCAGTGTCACCTCTAGATCAGGAAGATTGGATGGTAGAGTGGCAGTTGTCCAAGCTAATGTTGAAATCACGCTTTCCTGCAATTATGTTACTATCATGTCAGGAACCTAAATGTATATATGCCTGTAATTAAATGTAGGTTCCCGTATACAAAATCAATTCCCATTGCTGATAATGTGAACATTTCTAATAAAATGGATATATAAATATATATACATATAAGCAGCATATCAAACCATCCAGGCAGTACGGATATAAAAAGTATGGTACCCTACCTTTTAATATGAAAACTTCTTAATGTTAATATATGTTCAAGATCTGAGAAACATTTTTGCGTTTATTAACACTGGCATAATCGCCTAATGTTTCCATTCTTTAATCTCTGTAGAATAAAGCCAATGTTTATTGATGTCAAATTTTAAGGTACGGCTTGTCAACTTTTAATGTTGAGACATGTCAAATTTTAATGTTGGGACATGTCAAATTTTAGTACTGGGTGTGTCAAATTGTATATGCATGTATATATGTGTAGCTGTTAGTACAAATATTGTTGTGTACACTTGCTAGTGAAACAGTTAAAAATGACACACCGGGAAGCCGGGATATTAACTGGACACAAGCCCTGATTAAATTATATGCATGGTCATCAAACTGTAAAACTCTTTTTTTACAACTCTTTAGCTGGCAAAGGTCAGCAAGTGCTATAGAGTGCTGCAGACGGCAGCAGCAGTCTTACACTGTTGGCCAGTGACTGTTACAGGTGTGCTTGTCCCATCAGGCGAGCTGTACCACTTGTCTTCACTCCCTGGCTTCTGTCCCACACAGCATTATGTGAAAAACATTGTGTGACGCTAGCTAGCTGTTGTGTGTCGAGGTGGTTCACTGGGAGAAGAAGATGGTCGTCCCAACAGGTGTGATCTCCAACAATTGGAGGATTTTACTGGAGTCTGAGGTGTGACAGGGATGTATGGGCGTGTAGGGACAGGTGGAGCTGCTCATGTACATGTAACTTGTGTTTAGGGAAGTTTTTGTGGTTAACAGTCCGTTGTGGTATCTACATGAACAAACATGACTGTGGTCTGCTAGGTTTTAATATATGCTGTTGTACTTGGAATTAAGACTTTAAAAAAAGCATCGTGTTTTGGTGAATATATATGTAGAGTATTGATGTTATTGGAACATACTGTTGTCATCATTTCTTCAGACATTGTAGATGGTAAGAGTGAATATATATATATTTTTTTTTATATCGAAGGAAACATTCCATTTGTTTGCAATTTACATGCCTATTTAATTGCATGTTCAATATTGGCATTTAATTGGGAGATAGATTAAAATTGAAATTAATGTGTCACATGTAGTAATATTTAAAAAAAGTAAAGTTTGTTTTATTTAACGACGCCACTAGAGCACATTGATTTTTAATCTTATCATCGGCTATTGGACGTCAAACATATGGTCATTCTGACACTGTTTTTAGAGGAAACCCGCTGTCGCCACATAGGCTACTCTTCTTTACGACAGGTAGCAAGGGATCTTTTATTTGCGCTTCCCACAGGCAGGATAGCACAAACCATGGCCTTTGTTGAACCAGTTATGGATCACTGGTCGGTGCAAGTGGTTTACACCTACCCATTGAGCCTTGTGGAGCACTCACTCAGGGTTTGGAGTCGGTATCTGGATTAAAAATCCCATGCCTCGACTGGGATCCGAACCCAATACCTACCAGCCTGTAGACCGATGGCCTGCCACGACGCCACCGAGGCCGGTTGTAGTAATATTAAAGAAAATTAATTAAGTTTTTGGTATTTGTAGTTTACATTTACATGAATTGACATTATTGAAATATGTTATACCTATCATTTATTACAAACAAAGATTGCATAAAAACATTATTCATTCCATGTCTTGTATCTGTAGTTTGTGATTTTGAATGTACAAATATACTGACATGTCAGTTTATTTCAAATTTGAAAGCTGTTATAACATGTTCTAGGAGATGGGCACTTAATTATATTAGTCAAATTACAGGTACTTCTCCAAAGTAAATGGTCATTTAAGAAACCAAAGAACATTTGTGCTTATTTCATTAATTTCCCATAACTTGCATATGCCTTTTCTACTCTAGTTACAGTGTAAGTTACATTTTATACATGCAATTTAATATCAGCTGGAACACAAATGAGATTTTAAATTAATTTTGTGCCATGAAGCTATTAAGGCACACATACTGTTTGTGGGTGACTTTATTTCATCATGATGTTGCTGTAAACATTTGCATTTGTACATCTATCTATCAGTATCAAGTGCGAAGGATTCACTGTTATTTATGCCATTGAATGCTGTGTGGATTAAAAACCAGTCTGTGTAAAAGGTTTTGGTTGTAGACAGCAATATGAACTTATGCACATTTATTATAGTGTAATTTATGTGTTATATACCTATCTGTATGCACTGTAGCTAGTACAGGTTCTCTACTTAACCATTAGTTTTTGAACAAAGGCTTTAAGCTTGCATGTATTAGTACAGCGGTATAGGCTGTATGTCACTGTTTGTCTACACTGACAGAATAAGTATGTGGTCCCCACCTGCCCATCGGATACACTAGGATTCTTCAGTGTGTGTACTCATCCACCAGCTACTTTATGCTTTACAATGGAGAATAAACACAGGGAGGAGGATTCTCTTCTGAATGGGAGGCTGCATTTAATCTGTGTGCATGTAAATATTTGCTGTAGACTGCATGCTGTGGATTAAGAATAGCTCTTAGCAGTGTTTTAATAGCATTATGCCACCACAGGTTTAGTCCAGCCAGCCAGAACTGACATATATATATATATACCGCTCTGTTTAGGTTGACCAGGTATATAGGTGAGCTCGCATACAACTGGCATGGATTTTAGTCCTGTATCATTAAGATGGCATGACTGTTAATTAGTGTAAAGACGTAATCATGTGTTACTGGTGAAAACTAAGTAATCACTAAGCCGGTCTTGGAAAGTGTTCTGGTGTGTGTGTGTGAATATTGGTTTCTTGCAACTTAACCCCGGTCAGTTTTTACTGGTCAAGCGACGGAGGGTATTCAGTGGTCAAGCAGTGTGGTAGGATATTATACCAGTTTTGGCTAATGTAGATGGGGTAGACCAAGTTGTTATTGTCTGACTGGAATTCTTAGATGTTGTGTTCACACTAAACTACAGGTATAGAGGCAGGTGAAAATGTTAATTTACATGTTATGATCTGTTAATTAAGTGTTGTGCGGTTTATTTATACAGCACCTTTAATTTTCATTACCATACAACATTTTATTGCATAGGGAAAGCACTAAATTTGTACACACACTACTTGTTTGTTACCCTGTGGAGGATCTGTGCTGCATTATTATTAATCAACAGTCTATGATTGTATTATTACTTCCATTTATAGTTTTAATGTAACTGTAAGGTATTTTCATCCAACCGTCTTCATCCATCCATCCATCCATCCATCCATCCATCTATCCAATCATCTAATCTATCCAATCATCCCAATCATCCCAGTCATCCCATCCATCCATCCATCCATCCATCCATCCATCCATTAGTCCACCCAAAAAACACCCACCCACCCATCCATCCATCAATTCATATATTCGTTCATTCATACCTTGTGGTATAAACTTGATATAGCTACTCAAATGTTGTATGTACACCTGCAGAAATAGCTTGAGTGTCTTGTTGCTACAGTTACATGGGTGGTGTCTCTAGGCTGTGTGTGTCACTGGGCTGTTTTCATGTGCCTCGTGTACCTTTAGTACGGGTAGTATATCCAAGTTTAGGTTTTGTCAACATGTTACGGTTTATTGGAAGATTTTATTTTTTATAGCGCTGACTTATTCAGACAGCTATATTTAGGTAACTGAATAACGTGCAGGTTAGGCTCTTTTGTTTGTTTCTGGTATTAAGTTCATATTGGGTGGAGAATTTGTCAGGTGAGTGGTAGTGTGATTATTTCGGTAGATATTGTCACTTTGTAGACATATATGCAGATCGCTGTGAGTATGAAGTTGTATATGGATAGATTGATGATACTAGTATTACTTTAAAAACAGCTTAGAATGTTACCAGGTATTCATTTAAATAATCTTTAAAAAAAAAACACCTGGAAACTGTATGCCATAGTTAGTCGTTTCTCAGCATTTTGGATGAAATCGAGTTTGTTTTCTGAAAAAAATATTTATTTAGATGAAAATTAGCAAAATTACATCACGGAGTTACTAAAGCAAGATGGATTTTTGTTTTTAATCAATGTAAGCATTACATTTTGTGGTAAAACAACTTTTTGATAGTCAGATAATTGTCAAAACAATACTCATTAAAAAAAAAAGTGTTTTATTTGTCTCTGTTATTTGAATAATGTAAAGAGATGAAAGAATCATGTAGCCACATAGGCTGTTATTTTTTGAGTTTGTAGTTTGAATATCTATATAAACAGACAAGCTATTACATTGACAAAAAAGAACTTTGGTATTATGCCAGTTATGAACAATGGATGAAACATCTGGTTTGTGGAATTGATTTTTTTATGTCAGGTGAATGCATTTCTATAGAGTATATTTGAATAAAGACTGATTAAAAAAAAAAAAGGTTCTAACTAAACAAGATAAAATAAAACAAGTAAATCAGAGTTTGAAAGACAACATCTAAAAAAAAAAGAAGAAAAAAAAAGACAACAAAAAGAAAAAAAAGATGACAAAGAATTAAATTCTAAAAATACATTTAGTAAATAATCTTTCAGTTTATTTTGCTGGTGTATATTCTCAACATGATATAACGAGTGTTTGTTTAACTGAGATTGGTACTGCTAATGTTTACAGCTTGTATACTGTATACTGGTTATCCAGTGATATCTCTTTGTAGTTCTTTCCCTGGCAAACTTGCCATTTGGATTAATCTGTGTTGATAGCACATGTGTGGTCAGGTGTTAATAAAGTACTGTTCAGTGTCTTTTTAAAAACTGTTATATAACCAAACCAATCTTTATGACCTATTGGCAGTATCGCTTAAATTAGCCCCAACAGAGTTGGGTTTTCAACTACACTGGTGTGTTGGTTTTCCTTGGTCAGTGAGATGCCATACACACGTAAAACATCCAAAATTAACATTTTAGTATGATTATACTTCAGGCTATTTCGTGTAGCAGAATTTAAACAGTTTAGATAGAACAAAAGTGGATGCTTAGCAGAATGCCGTGTCCAACTTCTATTGACAGTTAGTGGGACCTTATTGTCTTTACCTGGACCAGGTAAGACAAAAATAATTGTATTAAATCATGATGCGAGAAATAGAAATAGGGAGATTTTTTGTTTGTGGGCTTTGTTCCAATATTCATTTTGTGCATCATGATTTGCATGACTTAAAGTAAAATTTATGTGGTTTATTTTCAGAGCTAATAATACTAAATTTGATTCCAGTGTCAAAGTCTACACATAAGTTAATTATTTAGAAAATTTATTGTGTAACTTAAAGGTACTTGCTTTCTTGCAACAGTGTATTTTTTAAAATATTTTTTTTTTAGCTAAAACTGTTTCTTCCATAATCTTTGTTTTTTGATATCCAAAAATGTGTGATCTCTTACAAATCAGTGTGGCATTTGTCAACAGCAAATTTTCATTCTTATTACTATATTCATGATCAGTTCTGTATGGCCAAGTATCTTGATAATCTAGAAGGATGTCTCTTGGAAAATTACTTACAGAGAAGAGAGTATGATTCAAATTCTGGTTGGCACCAGACAGTTTAAGCAAATTCTGTCTTAATTTTCTATTGACATTAAAACAGCAAAGAATACATTAGATTCACAGAAATAAATACTGTTTAATTAGAAATATCAAACAATATTACTTAACTTCAAGAAGTTTTGTTTTTTAATGTTTTGTTTTTGGTATGGGTTTTTGTGGTTAAAATAGATTGTGTATTAGATAAAATAAATTATTGTGACTGTACAAGGAAGAACTGTAATTCCATTAAATACAAATGAAGGGTCAATAAGTATTTGTGTCAAGAAGACTGTAATGAACTCAGATTAGTTCAGGCTTACGACATCAATATTCTTGAAACACTGATATGCATACCCTTTTCCTGTAATCAAAGTAAACTTGAAAGTAATTGCTATATTTTATTGAAATTTTATCTTTGGTACAAAAAAATTCATATCAATCATGATACACCTGTGGTATAATTGAAATAAAAAGCATCAATGTAAATAAGATAGACAATGTAAATTTAAAATAAATGAGCTTTAACAATACTTAAAACCTTTCAGAGGAATGGTGTATGTATACACACTAAGCCATTAATTAATTATAGCTGGGTACTTTTGAACACTTGCTTAAATTCCCTTGAAAAGTCTTATTTGCTTGTTAGCTGTAATACAGGTATGTGTGAATGAATTATTTTTTAGGGCATTGTGTATTTGTTGGGGTAGTGCATGAAGAGTGAATTTTTATATTTTTAGTCTTCTTCACTTTATGCTAAATTGTATGAAACAAGTATGAATTTTGTTTTATTTATTATAAATGCTTGGTAATTTAATGCTCAATAATGATTTTGGGGGGGGGGGGGGGGGCTCATATTAAAAAAAATTGTCACCAGATAAATTACCTGTACCGAGTTTCAGTTTAAACACTGCTTTACATTGATTCCTTCACTTAAATATCGAGACTACAGACAGTGTTTTTGACGTATCATTTGGTACAGAGCAAATCCAATTTTTCAATTAGTATTATATGACCATGTCAGTTTGGTACTCACTGGAAGTTAAAATAAATTGGAACTGATTTATAATTACCAGTAGAAACCCAATCTTCAGAGTGGCAATAGTCTTTATTATTCCATCAATATCCAAGTGCCAAGCGCATCACCATAATCAATATTATTCTCATTACTACTTGTCAAAAACCCTTCTCGAATTGGCCGAGGTTTTTGTCAACTAATGCTTGGTCTCGGTTGCCTTAAAGTTTCCTTACGATGAGCTGGAAAAAAAGTACTTTTAAACTTGGAACAGAACAGTAAGTTATTTACAGATACCTTTGAGAGAAACTGGAGAAACAAAATTGAATTTTGTTTAGACACACCAAAACCTCTCAATTTTAATTCATGTAATAATTAGCCAAATAATCATGGACATGAATGTAGTATTCTACATATATTTATTACATATGATATCCTCAAAAAAAACCCAAGATTAAAACAAATTTAAATGTCTTTTACTTGTAAAAATTAATTTGTGCCGCTGCTTGTTATGCGTGACAAAGTAATAGTTTCAGGTTAACTTGTATGTCACAAAGCTATTAATTTCTGTTGTGCCTCTTTGATTAGATGGAATGGCTGATGTGATTGGGTCATCTCCTGGGAGCAGCCAGTCGTATGTCTTTAAATCGATAATACATGTACATGTGTGTTAGTGGTGTGTGTTGTAAATAATGAATGATGTTTTAACCAGCAGGTGTGTAGGATTTTTAAACTTCATTGCTTGTAGGGCGTGACGTAGCCCAGTGGTAAAGTGCTCGCTTGATGCGCGATCGGTCTGGGATCGACCATCGTCGGTGGGCCCATTGGGCTATTTCTCATTTAAGCCAATGCATCACAATTGCTATATCAAAGGCCATGGTATGTGCTATTCTGTCTGTGGGATGGTGCATATAAAAGATCCCTTGCTACTAATGGAAACAGGTAGCAGGTTTCCTCTCTAAAACAATATGTCAAAATTACCAAATGTTTGACATCCAGTAGCCGATGATTAATAAATCAATGTGCTCTAGTGGTGTCATTAAACAAGGCAAACTTCTTCTTCATTGCTTATGTTATGTTATCATCATGCATGTATATATAATATTGCAGTATTTGTGACAAAACAGTTGTGTCTGCTTATTTTTATGTGATAAATGACACGTAAAATCTTCAATAAGTTGACATCCTCAAACTCCTATTAAAAATCATGCTGTTACCATAGAACTAAGACAATAAAAGTGTCAGTTATTATTCTAATACCTTGAGTCCAGCTGTGAGAAAAGCAGGATTATAGTTGTAAAAGAACAACCTTGTTTCTTTCTTCTCATTTATGAATAGATATGCAAATACATGTGCACATTTCTTAAAGTCTAATTTACATGTAGTTTAAAACATATTTACATCTGCTTTTGAGTAACTGGATGCAAAATCAATTTGTGAAATATATTTATAAAACATGACAAATTGATTTTTGTTTTGTAATTTTTTAAATTATTTTCATTGTGTTTATGAGCTTTTTTTTTTATGGTGGGTATCAGCTGGCTACCTTTGTAATAAACTGATATGACTTTTTTTTTATAATTATATCATATTCTGCTATAGTGCTAGATTTGACTATTTCTTGATCACATATGGGCTGGTGGTGATGCAGTATAGTCCATGGACTTCATATTATCAATGCTTAGTAAAGTTTTGAGACTGAATAAGCTGATTCAACTAGCCTGACACAGATATAATTCTAAAGTCAAGAAGTCTGGATAGGGTTCCATAACCTGGCCTGGTGCTGATAAAACTTTTAAAGTCTAGACACAAGCCTCTTATAGTCTGAGACTTTAACGTCATGACAATGCCATACAAATTGTATGTGTGTGACGTTATTAAAGATCAAGTCTGGACTCATTTTATAAGCACAGGCCCAGAAATAATTTGAATCACTGGTTTAAAGTTGGGTCAGTCATGTTAGGAATCGCTGGCTACTTTTAAAACCAAAGTCTCATAATTTGGCAATGCTTTATTGGAATTGTCCTATGTTACCCCAAAACATGAAACCGGTTTTGACGGAAGGATCCATGATATTAACCTTGTTTATTTTTTAATGCACTTATCCATTAGTTGCATGACAAAAAATTGTGTCTTCTGTAAGTGATATTCCCCCCTCTGAGCCTGTTTGTGTTTAACATTCCTCTCTCTGGAGAGCCACTTGTAATGCATGAGGATTTTTATGCATTTTGTTTTTATAGTTTCATTTTTATTTGATTTAATTTGCATTTATTAGTGGTTGGTTTGTGGCTGGAAACTAATTTAATAATTGCAGAACGGGTTTTGTTCCAAATCATTGCCTGGTTGATGGCATTGTGTCAGTTTGGTTTGGGTTGTCAGCTGTATGGGACAGCCTTGGCCATCTGGCATGAACTACAGCTTCAGAAGACATGCCATTTTGTTAATGAGTACATAACTGTTGGGTTAATTAGTGTCCCATAAGTGTCACTGTTAATAAAATATTTAAACTGCCTGAATTGTTCAGAAATGCATTGTTGGAGGATATGACCGGCCTCGGTGGCGTTGTGGTTAGGCCATCGGTCTACAGGCTGGTAGGTACTGGGTTTGGATCCCAGTCGAGGCATGGGATTTTTAATCCAGATACCAACTCCAAACCCTGAGTGAGTGCAAGGCTCAATGGGTTGGTGTAAACCACTTGCACCGACCAGTGATCCATAACTGGTTCAACAAAGGCCATGGTTTGTGCTATCCTGCCTGTGGGAAGCGCAAATAAAAGATCCCTTGCAGCTAATCGGAAAGAGTAGCCCATGTAGTGGCGACAGCGGGTTTCCTCTCAAAATCTGTGTGGTCTGTAACCATATGTCTGATGCCATATAACCGTAAATAAAATGTGTTGAGTGCGTCGTTAAATAAAACATTTCTTTCTTTTGTTGGAGGATATTTTATTTTATTTTAAAATGTCTACATTATTGTCCAGACAACATTCTCCAGTAACTATATTTAGAACCAATAGTTTATCATGTTCATTCTTATTAAAATGTTTATGCTTACCACATTCATGCTAATTTGTTGTGAAATCAAAAGCATTTCAAGAGGATATGATAGATACATGTATTTACACTCACCTAGCTACACCAAGTTATATTGGAAAGGCGTTTACATGCAACTATACCAGTTCCTCTATAACTGGTGTAACAAAGGTCATGGTATGTACTATCGTGTCTGTGGGATGGTGCATATAAAAGATCCCTTGCTGCTAATCAAAAAGAGTAGCCCATGAAGTGGCGACAGCAGGTTTCCTCTGTATATCTGTAGTCCTTAACCATATGTCTGATGTCATATAATCATAAATAAAACATGTTGATTGCGTCATTAAATAAAACATTTCCTTCCTTCCTATACCAGTTCATAAAATATATTGAAGCTTAAATTTAAACATTAATTAAAAAGGTAAAAGAAATAAGCACTTTATGTTGGCACCATAGTTCATTTCAGTTAATCGCACAACTATGGTCAATATTAATGTAATATTCTTCAGATTATAAGTTTAAACAAAAATTAAACCCACAGGGAACATTTTGTTTTCCAAATCTTGTTAGTGATATTTCTAGTCTATTCAAAATTGATTAGCAACTACTGTTTAAAAGTTTAGAATTGTGTAGCTATCTCTGAAACTGTAGCGAATTACGAAGCAGTACTGAACAAAATGTTCCCTGTTACATATTGATTGCAATAATGTTGGAAAATATTGTGTCATAAGACAGATTTGGTTAAGTCGGAGCATGTGATTCTATCAATATGGCAGCACACACTGTGTTTGGTAATCAGAACTAGACTTGCTGGTCTTCAGTGTTATTCATGTTATCTGTTATGATCCAAACCAGCTTATTGATGTATTCATCAACACGGTACATTATATCAGAGAAAACCATTTCATTACTGGGTACATGCTGGCAGTAAATTAACATCTCACAAGGAAACCAAATAGTTCATTATTTATTGAAGAAAAAAAGAAGAAGAAAAAAAAGTAAAGTTCATAACTGAGACCTTGAGATTTGTTTTTAAGTTCATGATTGCATATATATATACCCCAGGGATCCATTTTCATTATCTCATGAACTGTCATTTGCCAATGGCTATATAAGTAATGTTATGTCTGTTTAGTAGCAATGTTTGCAGTGTGCACATTAATGGAGGAAATATTTCATTACTGATGCAGTTGTTTATCTAATTTATGAAATGTGGTGGAGGGAAGCTTAAGCTAAACCAAATAGCAGTAGGATGTTTGGTTGTGCAGATACGTTTCTAACACTTTCATGTAAAATACATGTACAGTACTTATATGTCCTAGAGGGGGTGGGACGTAGCCCAGTGGTAAACCATTTACTTGATGTGCAGTCGATCTGGGATCAAACCCTGTTGGTGGACCCATTGGGCTATTTCTCATTCCAGCCAGTGTACCAGAACTGATATATCAATGGCTGTGGTATGTGTTACCCTGTCTGTGGGATGGTGCATGTAAAATTGTCCCTTGCAACTAATGGAAAAATGTAGCTGGTTTCTTCTCTAAGACTGTCAAAATTACCAAATGTTTGACATCCAATAGCCTATGATTAGTAAATCAATTTGCTCTAGTGGTGCCATTAAACAGAATGAACTTTAACAAAAAAATGTATGTCCTTGTCATTTCTGTAGAAACTTATTTTCTGCACTCACTATCGCACCCCCAATGAGCACATTTGTTGAAAAGGATGACAGGGTAAAGTCTATATTTATATGGTAATGTTGAGTCTAGACAAGACACCAGACAGTTTTACCTGGTTAAATTGCAAGCTGTGAGTCAGCGTGTTGCGGACTGCAACTTTTTCTTTCACCATTTAAAAATGTTCCTATCTGATCTGATGTTTTCCCTCCATGTTTTCGTCTTGCTGCTTCTCAAACAGATGGCAAAGTTGTCTTTCACCATTGGAGGTTACATGTGTAACATATTAGTTTGTTGGGGTTCTCTAGCTTTGTGCATATTTAATTTCTATACAGAAACTGTTTTTGTAATTTGTGTGCAATCCGTTTTGATAATAGTTACAGATGGGGGCTGGGTGGTGGAGTAGAGGTGGAGTTCAATAAGATCAACAACAACAAAAAACTATAAAAAAATCAAAGCTAGCATCATATTTGTCATAATTTGCATTTGGTTGTGTTCTAAGAAAATTACTGTTATTTTTCCTGTCACGAATAAAATGATTTTTTATAATATATAATTAATAAAAAATTTAAAAGTTGGAAAAAATAGGATCTAGAAAGAAAGAAACTAAAAACAATATTTATATGCAAATTGTTGTAATAGTACAGTTATCATTTTCCTATTAATGCATTTTCTTGCATTCTTTTTTTCAAAAACAAATCATTTTTAAATAAACTAAAACATGGCTGAAAAAATAGTTTGAGGAATGAAAAACATAAATACTTTTTGTGACTTGTTTTTTTTATTGCCACCCTTAACATAATAGCCCAGATTATGTTTCCATCCAGAAGTGACAGAAATAAGCCAGAGCATGACGAGAGGTTTCAGTTGCTCTGTATTGGCACGTGGCAGGATTACTCGTTCTTTAAGAAGTGTAACCCAAACCCTACTCTCTTTTTTTCTGTAATCCATCATCTCCAAGCTTAAAAAAAAAAAAAAAAAAAAAAAAAAAAAATTAAACCAGTAATTCAATGAGTCTGTAAATTATTCAGAAGTTGGAGTGTGTGTCCCCAATCAGGTTTGGTGTCACTGACTTGTCCCTCCCTGAAGAATTGGAGTGGAGCCGGTTGGTCTTTCCCTACTTTTCTGCTGAATTGATTGGCGAAAAATTGGCCCCATTCATTAGCATAGCTTTTGCCTTAGTATAGAGCATTCCATGTTGTGAAAGAGGAGAATGGTTTTGGGGTTTTTTTTCATGCACAGACAGCTGAACCATGTGTTGAAAGATGATGCAGTTTGTCTTTATGAGTCTGGAAGGGGCTAAAAAAAATATAGTGGAGGTTTGGTCTGCAGATTTTGCCGCAAGCTTGCATAACACTGTTTTCTTCCATAACTTGTACAGTTTGAGCACACAGATTATAGCAATGAATTCTTTGACATTAGGGATTTCCAGCAGTTTGTTTGCTGCTAAGTTACCAAAGACTTGTTTGTGAGAACTATTACTTATAAATGCAGTTTCTATTTCAAGATTATAGGAACTTTTTAATCAAATTTTTGTTTAATTTGTGCGTATAAATCTGTGTATTTGATAATTATTTTTGCATTTTGTAGTTTTTGAGTACTTGTGCATTAAAATTTCATTCCAGTCACACAGTGACAAAATTCCAGGTTATTTAATTATTTTTTTTTAAATTGGTCATTAATACTTTTTATTTTATCATTTCAGTGTTGGTGGCGCTAACTGCAGTGATCTCAAGACCCAGTCGGTTGCAAGTTTACCACTAGAAAATCCGCGGACTTCAAAACTTGTCACCCAGGGTAGTATCAGCTGCAGTCGCATCCAGCGACAACGTTCATTCAAGAGCACCTGTGATGAAGTGTACAAACGGTCGCGGCTACAGTCGGCCGGTTACGAGTTGTCTCAGGACCTCCAGGACAAGCAGGTTGAGATGCTAGAACGCAAGTACGGAGGTTCTTTCCGATCACGCAAAGCCGCAAAAACGATTCAGAGAGCTTTCCGGCAGTATTGCATGAACAGGAACTTTCAGAAATTGCGCCATTCTGTTGGAGAGAGAAGACTGTCGAAAAGACTGTCCGAACTCGGGCGTAGCAACACAATCTGGACTGATCGGCTGGACGGCAAGTTTGCCATGGGAGCCGATGGTTCTGATTTAACTGAAGAAAGTAAATTTGGAAGTGATGTTAGAAAGATGGTGGCAGAATTTGAATCGACGAGACAGGAAAGCCGGCTGTACAGTCAGATGTCGTTTGATCAAGGCACGAACCTGGACAATCGTCTTTCTCGACGGGACAGGAAAATATTGCAGCGTTCAGCAGAGGTTATAGACCATTCCGACATTCCAGGTGACAGGAAACACAAAAACGGATCTGTGTTGGTCGATGAGACGAACAATAACCGGAACTCTTACCCCGAAATGAACCAGAATAACTCGAGCGAATCCCATTTACCCATAGAAAGTGCTGTAGACCCTCATAGTGTAGACTTTGAGACATTGTTAGAAAGCAAGGAAACTGACATCCTTGCGGACAGTTTTCACAGTGATGGGAGTCAGGAAACGAACACTCTGACCTTCACCCACCGGCCCTCAGCTTCATCACTTGGGTCCGACTATGGTTCACCCGCTTTTGTAGATAGTGCGAAAGGATCATGTACCTCATTTGACAGTTTACGGAATTACAACATAGACTCTAGCGATTCCGCATCGGTGAGCAGTGGTGTGCAAATAAAAGTGGACTTGGCTTCTCCCGAAGACACGAGACTTATTGAACAAAATAATAGCAATCAAAAAGTTAAAATGCGTGGTCGTAAACCAGGGGAGGTAGAAAAATCAAAACCCTTGTTGCCTTCTCGGCCACCCGAAATGTCGCCGATATGGAAACGGAAAGAGACCAATGGTGTGAATGGGAACGGAAGTATACCTGCTGTGATGGCTATTAAAAATGAACCAAAGAGAATGAGCAACATATCTGAAACAAGTGAACCGGACAGTATTGATGGGCGGTGTTCTAGTTCTCCGAGTTCGGAAAACATCAGCACGGAAAATATTAGTATTTCTAGTGACAGTAGTCTTAGTTACCAGCGCCGTCTTAGGCTTAGCGTTACCCCCGACCAGCAGATTCCAACAAAAGTGAACGACAAGCAGCGTAAACGTTTGTACCGCATCGGACTTAACTTATTTAACAAGTGAGTATGATTAGGTTAATGATTCAGAAGTAGAACACCATATGAAGAGTTTTATTTCCAAAATGCGATATATCGTTAAGAGAAAAACATGATTTTACTGCAAGATGGCATAGCATATATCACATGAAGGACAGTTTTAAGGTTCTGTTTAATGGGCATAGATAACGTTCTGTTGCTGTATTGCCGAGTTGTACTAACATCAGCATACCTTTGCTGCTAACACCAAAACTTGGAAATTTAGATATATTGCACTCTTTAGATATATTGCAATAAACTCTTCATATGTAGTTTTATAAATCGGTGAATTTATTTCTTTACATTGTGGGACAAAAAAGCAGGGTTTGCTTAACAATGTCACCTCATTGCATAGCTTCGATCTTTCTGGGTGGATTCATTGGGTTTTAGCCCATTGCTCTACAACTGTTATATGAGAGGCAGTGGTATGTGCATGTATTTAAAAGGTCATTTGCTGATTTTTGGTAGCAATAGCTTTCAGGTGACTGAAGCTTTCCTATCTCACTGTTTAAACATAGCCGTAGTTTAATCTGCTGCGGTGAACAGACATTCCTTTCCTTTCCTTATGTTTCAGAATTGCTCCACAAGTTCTATTCAGATCTACATAGTCATCTGTGTAAATACAACAAACCTTTCATAAAATCTGGTGGATTTTTGTTTTTGTTATGCACTTCTTAAGTTTAAAAAATTAGGTAAAGGCAAGAAGATACTTGATAAGACTGTCTGATTTGGGTTTATTTTTGTCAAGACATGATGTAAGACCTGTCAATAGAAGGCCGGTCTTATCTGGTCAAGTGAAAAGATGGATCTCCTTTCTTGTAGTGCTATCCGTCGGGATAACGGGAACATTTCACTTTTACAATTACAGGCCTTTGAGAATTGAACATTGGCGTACGTCTTTTGTAGGTTAAGCAAAAACAAATTCAGGTAACCCATTTTGATTTTGTGTGATCCATCATTTGGGTTACACCGCTCTAATCTTGAGCGATTAAAAGTTTGTTTTTGTTTAACAACACCACTAGAGCACATTGAATCATCGTCTATTGGATGTCAAACATATTGTAATTCTGACTTGGTAGTCAAAGGAGACCTGCTACATTTTCAACTAGCAGCAAGGAATCTTTTATATGCACTTTCCCAGACATGATAGGACATACCACAGCCTTTGACCAGTTGTGATGCACTGATTGGACCAGTATTGCATAGTCAAAATTTGTTTTATCTCCACAATGATGTACCATGCACAAAAATTGTAGCAGGCTACAAAAATTACACTAGTTTTCAACTAAAATATTGGTAAAAACTGTTAAAGGGACACACCGTAGTTACGTTTATTTGTTAACCATTACGGCATTGTTTTTCGCTATTAAACCCCATTTTTCACAAATAAAATTGCACTTTACTTACATTTTATTATTTAGAATACACATTTCCATTCACCTGAAGTGCTTTTTGGTAATCCTGATGTTTGTAAAACCACGAAATGCATTTTTTGCATTTTTTCACAAAACGTGTTGTCGAGAAAAAACTGTTAAGCAAGCAAGGTCCAATCTATTTTTAATGTCACAGACGTTGGTATATCACGTGACCGTTATCATTTTGGTTCGGTTTGTTTTCTTGTGCACGGTTCGCGCAATCAACATCCGATTTGTTGTTGTTCATTTGTGAGATTTTTCTTCACAGTTCGTGAACATTTTCAGTAACAATAAAGTTCAGACAAGTAAGTGTCTCAATACAAAATGTTACAAACCCTTAAAACCAATAATTTTGCTAAGTCTTACGATATCTGGAGAGGGGATACAACCAGGACAGAACAGTTGGAACATGTCCAGGAGAGGTGAAACGAACGCACCCCAAGTCTGTGAAATTTGTCGTGATGTAGGCATTGTTGTGCTTCTACCGGTGACATCAGAATACTAACTTTCAAAATTATTTCAAGCAATTGGGACATGGGGATTCCCATGGTATTTATCGATATAAAACCTGCTTTTTCACTCCATTTGATAAAAACGTGATCTAAGTGTGTTACAGGTTTGTAGATTAACCAAATTATAATTTATTTTCACTGGATGGAACTAGGGTGTGCGGCTTTAATAAACAAAACGTTAAATAAACACAAAAGTTGAGGCTAAAATATTTGTGTTTTTTTTTGGTTTTTTAAAAGCACAGTTACATGAAACAACTGAATGACTGAAAATGCATAATTTTAAACATGGCACCTGCATGAACAGTGTAACTGACTACAGATTTAGTAATTGTTTTTAACAGTATTTTGGTTGGAAATTGCTGTGGTAGATTACCACTGACTTGTAGACAGTGTACCACTGTGGAGATAAAATTAATTCAGTATGTAATATAAAAAACCTAATATGCCCAGTCCTGTACTACTAAGTATTGGGATGTGCATGAACTGATGGCTTAGCTACTATGCCACTAAAGCTAGTCATCCGACATTCAAGCATCTTGTCGTGGGCCTATGACAGGTAAAAAGAAACTCTGCCGTATACCACATGCATGGACAGGGTAAAGTCTATTCCTTCTAATTTATTGCAACCACGGAGGGTATTTTTCATGAATAATAAATGGGTTATGTCAAATAAAGTTATGTAACCCAATGTGTAAATGATCATTCTGCATAGCCTGTCCATTGTATACATGTTTCAGCTTGCTCTAATTTAAATAACAAATTCAAGAAGTATATAAAGCAAACGCTTGTAAGGTTAAATACAAGCAATATATATATACAGCAAATGACTTCATAGCCCTGGAGGATTATGGTTTAAGCCATCACATTATTTCCTGATTCTCTCACCTTTGTTGTTTTTTGTGAAGTGATCTGCCCATGAGCAATCCTACATGTAAATAACACCCGTCTATGTTAAACATGACAACACATTGTTATCCATTGCACTGGCTAACATGTATGCACCATTAATAGTAGACAATAACTAGCTACGCAGTGACAGGTATATATTGCCACAAACGGTGAACAGCTGAAGGGTGTTCCCAGGAAAGGTGTGATTATTAGTTTCTGTTATTTTCATGCAAGCTTATATCCAGTTACGATCCAAGCAAGATGCACTATAGGCCATAAGATACCATCAATGGAGTGGTGATTAAATTTAATTCACCATTTTTCATCTCTGTGTGTGTGTGTGTGTGTGTGTGTGTGTGTGTGTGTGTGTGTGTGGAATGGACAATGCATAATCTTCAGATACCTTTGTGTACAAGTTAAAAGTTTGTTTTGTTTAGTGACACCGCTAGAGCACATTGATTTGATAATCATCTGCAATTGGATGTCAAACATTTGGTAATTCTAACATATAGTCTTAGCAAGGGATCTTTTATATGCACCATTCCACAGACAGGATAGCACATATCATGACCTTTGATACACCAGACATGGTGCACCGGCAGGAACGAAAAATAGCCCAATGAGCTCACCAATGGGGATTGATCCTATAGACCGACCGCGCATCAAGCAAGAGCTTTACCAGTTAGCTATGTCCTGCCTTCTTTGTGTAAGAGGCTAAAAACTCCTGTATCTAGGATGTCTGTTTGATGTAGTGTTAATCAACTTAATGGTTGGGAAACATTCAGACTGAATTCATAGTCTTAAATTTTATGGAATGCATGGTGAAGTCTTGTTGAATTGGGACTGCTACGTAAACAACTTTGAAGCTAGAACCTTACCTATTGGCTGATGACTTAGCAGGCAACATTTTTTGAAATTTTGGTTACCGACAGTTGGAATCAATTTACAAACTAATCAGCAACTAGTGTTTAATGTCTTAGAATTATGTTGCAATCTCTGAAATTTGCACATGTAGTGAATTTAGACAAGATAGTGGCTAAGCAGAGAGCTTCTTTTTTTCCCTAATACCACTGGACGTAATCCGGGTGAGACTGAACCTTCGGTAGATTTAGAGTATAGATATAAGGACATGTCAAGTTGTTTTCATTTGTTTATAAAAAAAAACCCTGAAGAATGATTCACTAAATGGATGAACAAACAAATTAATATTAAGACAACTAACTTAGAAGACCTAAATATCTGAAACTTATCCTCTTGTTACTTTATACTGTAGATATATATATATATATACAGTGTAACTCTTCTAAACTGGACACCCTCGTGACCAAGTAAAAAGTCCAGTTTTAAGAGGTATCCGGTTTACAGAGGTTCTCTTCTGTACAGATATTTAAAAAGGGACCATGACAAATGTCCGGTTTTGAGGGAATTCCGGTTTACTAAGTGTCCGGTTTTGAGAGGTTTCACTGAGTGTGTGTATATATATTTAGTGTACGATTTTTAACATAACTCTCCTGTAATCAATCAATACATGTATACGTTATACATGTTATGTACACACACAACAAAGTTTACAAAAGAAGGCAGATTCGTGGGAGATAACCGTCTGTACTAGAAGATGTTACTGATTTCATGCAACATTTGCTAGAAAAATGTCACTGGGTCAGACCTAGGTGCATGCGAGCCTGACAAGACTGATAGCAGTTTGAACCCGTTAATTCCTGTTACTGCCTGTCTGTACCCACTAGTGTCAGTGGATGGCAAATAGGCATGACATAATGACTTCCTGGGTGAAAAGAAATGTACAAGACCGCCACAAAAACATTACTTTCAGTAATTGCTACATGGTATAATTAAGAATTACCACTACTGTAGGGATTATTTAATGAGATCAGTGAGATTTTAATATTATTAACTCTTAACTCTCTCTCTCCCCCCCCCCCCCCCAACCATGCAGACCTAACCATTTAAGGGGAGCTATCACTCTTGCTCCCCGTCATTCCCTCGAGACTAGTTCAAGGAGAGTAATTTTTAGCTCCCATTAGCATGTGAATGAAAAAAACCTAAAAAGTAAAAAAAAATTTTTTACAAAAGGATTAAATATCAATGCTTAGTATGGTAATATCAAAATGGTTCCCATAATATAAGTTAGGGTAGCAATTAACCACTTCCTTCAATTGCAATGGTCAAATAACATATATGTATAAGGTACATAATCCCCTTAAAAACATTGTGCTGTCTGTCTGGTTGAAACTTAAACTTGGGAGGGTTTTTTTGGTGATAAAAGCTTGCCCAGACTGAGTTTATTTTATTATTTTAAACTTTTTGCCAGTACATGCATTGATCATTTTTATCATTTCAACAGTATTTCAGAACAGTCAGAATCATTTTTTTTGGTCATAAATTCACAGTTATTGTCAAACCTTTCTCTGTAATTTAATTCATTGTTTAGCTGCTGAACAAATCAGGCAGATTTTCGGCATGTAATTTTACTTGCTTTTATTGGTTTTACTTGCCATGTTTACAAATTGTTTGGATTGAAAACAGACCACCTTTCTCTGCATATATTGTCACTAAAGGGTTAAATTATCCAACCTAATACAAAACTTTTTTCAATGCTTATGATTGGATTTAGACAGTGGGTAAAGGGAGGAAAAATGGGGGAATAAGCGCAAAGGTGAAATTCTTGTCAACTCTCTTTACAGTGCTGGACAGGAAAGATAATTTTAGCTTATGAAATTTAAAAAAAAAAAAAAATGTTATTGTTACAGTAGACATTTATAAATATACCATCATAGACATACTAATCACATCATTTTGGTTTCCTTTCATTTAGAAAACCTGACAAGGGTCTGAATTTCTTGGTTGACCATGGGTTTGTGGAAGGCACGCCACCAAGTGTTGCCAAGTTCTTCATCATGAGAAAAGGATTAAGTAAACAGATGATTGGAGAATTCTTGGGCAACTTGCAGAATCAGTTCAACATGGAAGTTCTAAGGTCAGTATTATAAAGTGTAGAAGCACAAAAATAGTGAATATAGTTAAGCTTGATGACCATCCAGAAAACTTGCATGTATACAACACTATAAGCGATGGAATTGATTTTAATAAGGACATTTAATGATTATGATAATTTATGATCCTGCTATTGTGAAGTGTGAATAAGTGTAGGCTTGTATTTTATTAAGAAATAAAATGATGTTTTTTTATTATATATTTTCAGGGCTTCTAGAATTTTTTTAAAATCTGCTAGCCATGGGATCAGTGATTTAAAAAATTTACTAGCAACAATTAAAAATTTACTAGCTACAATTAAAAATTCACTAGCCCTTCTTTACTTTAAAGTTAATACAATTTTGCTAAATAATAATAATAACCAGATATGTCATATAAAGAGGGAGATTAAAAACACTAACATTAGGGTTTGGGGTAGGTCAGGATATTCATATTTACAAAATAGACTTAACTAAAACATTTGACCAAAAAAAAATCACTAGCCATCGGGCATAGCAATAGTAGTTACTTACTAGCCCAACATTGAATATCACTAGCCATGGGAGTGGGGCTACCATAATCTAGAAGCCCTGATATTTTTTTGAATTGTAATGTAGTAGCTGTTTTGGTATAGACCAATGCTTGTACGTGCATGTAGATATATTTTGTGAGTGATTATGGTTTTGTAGTTTTTAAGTGCTAAACTTAAAAAGTATGTTTTAATATTTGCTGTGTGAAATCTTCATATTTGCAAGTGAATAAAACAAAAACAAAACAAGTCCTTTCTCCAAAGACGCTTGTTAATGCATGATGGGGAAAAATTATGATAATTTCATCTGATGGATTATTCATATCTTAATCAGTGTCATCAAGTGGTGTATGCATTGCAATTGAGACTGAGAAATCATATTTGATGCCATTAATTGCTGAAAGTACTGACAAAAGATTACTCAGCTATGTGCACCATTGACCGAATGCAACAGCTCATGTTAAGATGGCTATTAAAGCAAGATCTCTTTATCGGCATTAAAATGTGGACATGAAAATCCACTGTGTAATTGTCTTTAAGGACTAATTTCCATTGCAGTAAAAAGTACTTGAGTGTGTCTTTGCATTATCACCACTGGTGTTTGTTGATTCCCACACTGTTGAACTTGAACAGATGGTCATTAGAAGACGTTATTGATAATCTTAATCACGCCATGAGCCCTGCATTGAAGCCCGGTCAAGAGTTAAAATAATTCATTAGAAAATTTTGGTTTCTCCTTAAATTTGCCGATAATTCCATTGAGAGGGCATGAAATATTCATCATCAGCTTTTATGGTTGGTCGCATTCATTGCAATGTTGACACAAGTTCCCTTGGGGCAAGTGCCACAATAGTTAGATTTTAATTTTTTTTTAAATATGATTTTTCTTTTGTAATATTTTTTTTGTTTTGGAATTAGATGAATGTTGATTATATTTGTCTTTATCCATAGTGTCATGTTTTGTTTGGTAATCTAACAAGAACAGCAAATTTAGTTTTAGATTTATGGATTGTGATTTTGAGGTGTTTAAAATACTGTCTTCAGAAAAATCTAAGGTTAATGTTGGCATTAACCTTGTAAAATGCTTTATGATTTTGGATCATAGATTTTCAAATCTTGCCTGTGAGGCAATGTGCATCATGTGCACATTGTATATAGTAATTAGTATTTTAAGTAATTTTGTTTATAATAATTAACTTTTCAAAACCAAATTGAGAAGGACTTTGTAAATGTGAGTTGAAATTCAGATTATTTTTGGAATATTTGATAACCTAAAATATGTTGATTTGAAATGAACTGTAGATATAGAGTAACATTTGAGGAACTGGAATTAATTATGGAAGTTAAAGAATCATTTGAGGACAATATATTTATGTACATTTGAGGAACTGGAATAGATTATTGAAGTTAAAGAATCATTTGAGGACATGTGTTAATTCATTAAAGACAGAAGAAGAGGCATTAAGATAAGGAGATGGAGCACAAAACGTCTTTCTAAGTGTTGGACGTGTATTGGCATGTTGTGAACAGATGGCCGTGTTCCCAATGGGAAAAGTGGGTGGTAAATTGTATCACAGGCTCCTGTCCAGATTGTCACCTCTTTCTGGTATTGGCTTCTGGAGTAGAAATCTCAAGGGACGAACAAGTGCCTTTTTTTGGAGAGCTTTCCAAACATGTGGCTCATCAAGTATAATTGATGTTTTCTTTTTTATCACACTGGTCCAACAGCCCAGTGTCATTATTCAATAATACTACTGATATGTTTTGTCCCAGTCTCAGCTTGTTTCTACCACTAGAGTTATTGCAAATGCATGACTAAGGCTTTTGTTAATTTTTCATGTGGAGAATGAATATTTCTTTGTCTTTTAGCAAGATTGCTGTTAATCTTTTTTTATGCTTTCCAACAAATTATCTCATTTCCTGTCTCACCATGTCACCTCGTCAGGAAGGTTGTAAAAGTTGGGGACGGGTGCGTTTTTTTAAATAATCTTCTTTTTTTTCTTCTTCTTCTTCTTCAATTCAATAATGTCATAATCCACTTGTTTTACTCAAAAAACTTCATAAATAAAAATGAAATCCAAAGTTTAAATCATATGACCCAAGGTATTAATGTTGAGAATTAAAACAAATACATATTTTTCAGTGTGTTCATAACATTTAATCTTCATAAAAGAACATGTAACTTACCATATAAATCACAATTCATCAGGAAATCCACACGGAAATGGTGATAACTTTCTGTTAGATTCTCTTGAAAGTGATACATATTAGACTAATTATTCTTCATTTGCAGTATATTGATACATTTAGAACCACAAGCAACTAAAACATTAATTAATCCATCAGAATGATACAGGGCTCTTAAACTGGTCTAGTACAAAAGAAATTGATACATTTTATGATCAGTTTTAATTTTAATTTTAATGTAATATGGATCATCAGTTTAATATTTTGATAGCTATTTTGTATGTATTTACACTGATTGTTTTAAAATTAATTATTGATTTTGGTTTGCATTTTGAGGTATCATTAAATGTTTTGGTAATATTATTTTTGCAACTTTGTAAAGATACTAAAATTCTGCAGATTTGTAATACTAGTTCTGACTTGAATCATGTCTAAGATTTTTTTTTATAATTTAGTGCATCACAAACATCCTTAAACCAAGGAATTGTCATCCAAGTTGCAATGAGTTATAGGATCAATTGCAATCTTTGGACACAAATTTTTTTTTCTATGTCCTGCAACTGATATATCAAACACCATGGTATATACTGTCCTGTCGTGTCTTTAGAAAAGTACATGCAAAACATCCCTTGCTTTTTATTGGTAAGAGTACCTAGCCTCTGTGGTATCACCATGTTTCCTCTATGTTGACCAAGTGTTGAAAAGCCCTGTCTTTGGTAGGAGTAGTCCATGTGGTGTCATCATGTTTTGTTTGTCATGAATATTTCTCATTCCAGCCAGTGCACCATGACTGGTATATTAAAGGCTGTGGTGTATGATGTCCTGTCTGTGGGATGGTGCATATAAAAGATCCCTTGCTAGTAAAGAAAAAATTTAGCGGGTTTCCTCTCTAAGACTACATGTCAAAATTACCAAATGTTTGTCATGCAGTAGCCAATGATCAATAAATCAATGTACTCTAGTGGTGTTGTTAAATTAAAAAAAACTTCCTTTTTTTTTGTGGTCATAAACAAGTGTTGAAATAACCTCTTTTTTTTGTGTATGTTGTAACCCATTTGACCATGGAATATATATATCCCAACTCATTTTGTCTCCAGCTGTGCTTTCAATTTTTTTCTTTTTTTTTCCTTTTCTCAATATAGCATTTAAAAATAAAAATAACATGCACTCCCAGATAAACTGGTGAGTAGGGTTATATTAAACTAAAATCTTTTGAAAGGTGGTCTTACCAGTATTGATTATTATGAAATGGAATTAGCGCTGTGTTTTCTTTGAATGATGTAATTACGTGCCAGAAAAGTGATGAGACCACAAAAGCTGTGCCACCCACTCACTTCTTTGTGGTTTGATGGCGAAATGTCAGAGATTATTAGAATTTATTAATGACTGAGAAAAATAAAGATATTTTTTCAATAATGGGAAGAGGGCTAGTGCTTCATGCCATGAATACTTTTGACATTTTAGTATAGATTTGCATTGTCAATAATTGTTTGATGCACAGATTATGTTTTCTTTATCCTGTTTGTATCTTGATGTGGAAAATTATGTTGCTATTTGTAAGTTCATAGGCTACTTTTGATACTAATAAGCTGCTATTAATATGGAATAGGTTTTGTCGTAAACAAGTTGAAAGTTTGATTTGTTTAATGACACCACTAGAGCTATTGGATGTAAAACATTTTATAATTTTGACTTAATGTCAGAGAGGAAATCTGCTACATTTCTCCATTAGATGCAAGGGATTTTTTTTATATGTACTATCCCACAGACAGAATAGCACATACCATGGCTTTTGATATACCAGTCATGGTGCACTGGCTGGAACAGGGATTGATCCTAGACCAACCATGCATCAGGCAAGCACTTTACTACTGGGATACATTCCACCCCTTGTATCGTAATATTACTCCAACAAAAAATAATTACTTAAACACTGTATGCACTTTAATTAAAACAAACAAAAATATTGATAAAAAAAATATACTTAAAAAAGAATAGTTTGTATGTTTGTGATCAGCTTTTAATCTGTAATAAAGAAAAGGACATTTGATCCTTGAACCAGTAGGCCTATGTTCCTTCTATGCCATAGGATGTTTAGGGTTTTTTTTTTTTTTTTTTAAAGTTTATCTTTAATTTTATTATCTGATCTTACTCTGTTAAACACATTAAAGTATATTTTATGTAGTTGTTTTTTTTGGTTCAATTCTTTGTGTTAAAACATTGTGTTTTTCACATTTGTGCACAAGATTTATTGTCCACATCTGAAAATCTGCTTAGGAAATGTCTTTCAGTCATGGGTTGTTGGAATCGGCTGAGAGTCGCGTGGCTTTGTTTGTCTTACACATTCTGCTATTCTCCTTAACAGCACCTGCCCAGTCCTAGCTTTTTCCCTGGTTATTGGTGCAAAGGACCATGTTGGTGCTGATTTGAGAAAACTAGGTACATAGTCTGATGGAGTAAAGAAGGATAAACATCTCTGTCAGCACATGTATCAGGTTTTGGTGGTGCAGCACTTGAAACTTGATTGTGTGAACCAGCAAATCAGACCAGTGATTCATGCACAACTGGTTTTTCAAGCAATGCTTTGTGCAGGAAAGAATTTTTCATTAGCTGGTTCAGAAATCTGACATATTTTCTTGATAAATGTTTTTATCCAGTTGAGTTGGTTAATTTGGCTATTGATGAGGTGATCCCTGCAATGACTGGTGTGTTCTCTTATGCTATAGTCTAGGTCTTAATTTGCATAACAGAACTAACAGTAATGTGGATAATAAAGAACTGTAATTTGTTATTTGAAAGCAAAGATACACAGCTAAGTGATAGACTTGATGTTTGAGGTGCAGTGCAGTGCATTGCATTTAAAGCAGGGCTCCACAACTTGCATATTAAATGTCATGGTATGTGTTGTTCTTCCTGTGGAAGAGTGCAAATATAACTAAAAGTCCCTTTGCTGATAACTGGAAACTTTAACCATCATTTCTTCTATAATTTTTTTGGACTAATATGTTGTGCATTTACTGTGTTAAGTACATGTACCTCCCTAATGTTGCTAAATATTTGGGGGTTTTTTTGGCTTTTGAATTGATAAAAAAAAAACCCGGCCTCGGTGGCGTTGTGGTTAGGTCATCGGTCTACAGGCTGGTAGGTACTGGGTTCGGATCCCAGTCGAGGCATGGGATTTTTAATCCAGATACCGACTCCAAATCCTGAGTGAGTGCTCCGCAAGGCTATGGGTAGGTGTAAACCACTTGCACCGACCAGTGATCCATAACTAGTTCAACAAAGGCCATGGTTTGTGCTATCCTGCCTGTGGGAAGTGCAAATAAAAGATCCCTTGCTGCTAATCGGAAAGAGTAGCTCATGTAGTGGTGACAGTGGGTTTCCTCTCAAATACTGTGTGGTCCTTAACCATATGTCTGACGCCATATAACCATAAATAAAAGGTGTTGTGTGCATCATTAAATAAAACATTTCTTTCTTTCTTTTGATAAAAAAAAGTACAATATTACATTGTGCCTTAATATTGTATGTTATAAAATAATCAATGCTTACCAAAATACTGGAATGCTATTTATCTTTTAACTTTAAAACTAAATTATATCTAGCTTACTAAGGATTTTCACAGAATCTATTTTAGAGAGAAATTCTTGTGGAGTTAAGTCTGTTGATTTGCTTCCATGTCTCAAATGTTTGCCCCTCCCAGCTGTGCAGAGTTGTGAATGCCAGTGATGTTTTGCAAAGGTTATGTACAAAAGACCACTCAAACTATGTGTCATACGGTTATCCAGGCGACAAATTATTAAACAGTCCACCCTTTAATTTGCAAAATGTTACTTAAAATTTTTGTAAGTCCACTTGTCATTAAAGCTTCTTTCCAATAAAGTAAAAATATTTGATGTAAGAAAAAGTACATTTCTTTATTAGTAATATGTGAAATACTGAATGATTATTCTTTGCCAATGTTAAACACTTTAATATTTTATGTAAATTTTAGGGATGATTTTTGTGAATAATATTGGCTATTATTCCTGCATAAGCACACACTTATTCTAAACTAAAAATTAAGATGCTTTTCATTGGAATTATCTTTTAGTCCATCTAACCTAAATTGCAAAAACAAACGTCATCCTACAAATACAATAAATTGACTACAACAATAAATTATCAGTAATTTTGTGATGATCCTGTTCTTTGAAATACAAGATGTGCAGTTTGCTACAATTTGTGTTACCAATCATGGTCTACAAAGTGGTTTAAAATAATCATCATTGCTTGAAAGCTGTACTCGGGTTTTGATCAATAGACACATCCAGTGTGCCCATGAATACGAAGAAAAACATTTTCATCAAACCGCCAGTCTTCTCCGGAGAGGGAATAAGCATGGATTCGGTGTTATATTTGTTTGCTGTGATCTTCCTCGCACTTTCCTGTATTACTGTGCCTGTTATGATTCTATTGATTTCTTGATACCAAAATGACAAGACGTGAGTGGTGATGTCCATTCATTTATCCAGTCTGGTGCGGCTTCTGTGTCAGTATCTCGTGGCACTGTACTGTACTGAGATGGTCATTTTGATCATCTAAGCTTTTATTTTCAAGTGGGCAGTTTGATCATATCTTGAATAAGATTTAGTTTTAGTACCTACATATTCTGAATATCTTTTTTTTTAAGGGGAAAATAAAAATGTTATAAATTTTACTAAATTATCAAATATTAATTGCTATATCCAGTTTGTTTAAGAATTATAAATTGGTTAATTTAACAAGGTGAAGCCATCTAGTTATATTATTATCCCCAACATTTGTTATGAGATTGTACCTTTTATTTCTTTCTCAGAACTATTTATTGTTTTCTACTACAACATTAATGATTAACGAGGGAAGGCTTTTGTTTCAAGTAGGGTATTATATTGCCATTGCATAATGTTTTGTCATTGATCACAAATGACCTTCAGGAACATTTTGTCTTTGTTTCTGTTTGTCGGCTTTGACTATTTATGTCAAACTAGTTGTAATGGCTGCCCATTAAAAAAACAGGTTTTATGATTTGGCAGATGGAGTTAGAACTAATAAGGGCAAAGCTATCCATCAAAGGACTTGCATCACTGTCACCGAGCATTCATCAAGATCACAGTTGTTACATACCCTTTGATCACTGGATGTGGTAATACATCTGTTACCAGTATTTTCGTAGCCAATTATCTGACTTGATGCCTGTTTATAGAGATTCTTTTGAAAAAGGTTATACTATTACTGTGCTCTCAAATATCATTTAGTGTGATGTTTTTAGCTTTAGTGAAAAAAAAAAAAAAAAAATCATAAAGCATTCATCACATTGTATCGATTAAAAAAAAAATAGTATCTTATTAACAAACTACACATCTTTTTACTTAGTTTTTATTTTCTTTCAATATTTGGTGCTATAAGTATTCATATTTTACCAGTGGGTTTAATAGTAATGGGGGAAAAAAAAAAAGATGATTCCTCAGACATTTGGGTTAGTGGGTTATTGCTCCGTTTTGGAATGCCTAATGCTTACATCATAGAGTTGGTCCACTCATGTCCACGATTTGTTTATGAGACACCATCACATTTGCTGTTCTGTTTATCAAAAATATTTTAAAATATCTTGCTGTTGGTTGGAAGTGTTAGCATAGGTGACATAGTCACTAATTAGATCATCTCTGAGATGCTGTTGAAGACACTTTCATTACGGTTGGGTTTTGATGGCCCTACATGAACAATCTTCAATGAACTTAATGTTTTTACAAACATATGTTAAAATAAACATGTCTTATGACTTGGATAAATAAAATAACATGGAGGCCAAAATGAGAGCATCATTCTTAATGAAATCATTGTGAAACAATTAAACCAAAAACTGGCAGTTGTAATATTTAATAAATTCACATTATGATACAGCATCATTTTTGAAGTACAATATATGGAAATATAATGTATATCGCTGCCTCAGTAGGGTTTTATGATTTGGAAATTTGCCATGAGATCTAAGCAGTAATAACATTATGCTTGGCAAATGGCTTTCAGTGATCTTCTGCCTTTATGGTGACAAGGAAATTGCATTTGTGGGTGCCCATACTGTTTCTCTGTATCTCCAGTGGCATCAAGAGAACATAAACAGGCATCATTATCATTTTAATGGTGTATTTTGGTTTTCCAGTTCGTTTTCCCTTCCCTTAAAGAACCAGCTTTCTGGATAAAAATATTTTTCCTCAAATTATTAAAGACAACTAGCTTTAGGGTTATATCTAAGGATTCCTTAGTTGTTGAATTCTGGATTCACAAATGATAATGGTTTGGAAAAATCTCTCATTTTTCTTTCGAGGTTCCTATATCTTATTATTTCGTGGCTTATTAGAATTTGCCTACGCAGTGCTTTTTAGTTGGTATATCAACAACCAGTGGCATATGCTGTCTTGGCTGTGGAATAATACAGAATTGTACTAGAATAGTTAATATGGTGGAGGCAGTTTTCCTTTTTACTCTAAAACATTAGATACTGGTGTATAATTACTAATAGTTATAATATAAAGGTTGTTTTTTTTTCAAATAGAAACAGTGCTCAGAATTGGAAACAGGATGCATATGTTTATGTAGAAACAGTTTGTACTTGTCTATCTGTCGAACATGCTGGGGTGTCATAAAACTGTACAAAATATTCTAACAGGTTGAAAACAGTTACGAGTATGAACTCTCTGCACAGAAATATTGACAAGATTAATAACTGAATGTTTTCTAAAGTTTATATGAAATATTAAAGTGTTAGGCTTTTGATGAATTTGCATTCATATTACACAGTGCATGTATTTTCAAATAAAGTATAGCTGTTACAATATTCCATTCATTTGAACTTATTTTCGTGCTTATATCTAATTACAGTTCAAGCACGCTGTCCTGGGCACACACCTCAGCTATCTGGGTTGTCTGTCCAGGACAGTGGTTATAGTTGTTAGTGAGAGAGAAGAGAGTGTAATGGTCTTACACCTACCCATTGAATCATTAAAACTCGCTCTGGTTGGGAGCTGGTACTGGGCTGCGAACCCTGTACCTACCAGCCTTATGTCCAATGGCTTAAGCACGACACCACTGAGGCTGGTATTGTTTCAGTAAGTCACTACTCAAACTGATGTCATAGATGAGTTATATTTGGACCTTGAGTGGTTGTGAAAACCCTGGTTATTCTGGTGGTCTATTAATTCTAACTTCCAACCAAATGGCATTATACAGCATGTTCAGACTGTTTCATTTTACCTGTCCTGAAAAGATGTATTATTCAGCATGGCCATCAAGTGTGTGACCCATTGACTTCGCCTGTCTTCATTGTTTCTTGTCATTAATATTTATTTCTCTAATGATAGTTTGCCTGGCCAGTCCCAGGACTGTGTCGGCAGATAACATGGTGGGGCTATGGGAATAAATGTATTGGCCATTCATGCCGAGAAGTCTTTATTACTGAAATAAAGAACTGGACAATGGGCCATTTTTCCAAATGGCTTATTTTCTTCGTGTCCAGCTTGCACTTTAATAGACCTTTTAGTACGGTTATTGGTGACATGTTGCATTGTTGGAGGCACCTGCTATCAAGTGGTTGTAGACGTTTATGACCTTGTGTCACTTCATTTGTCTGTGGATTTTCTGTGGATTCAGCTTCAGTGGATTTCAATCACCAATATTTATCCTTAAAAGTATTTGGCAGTTTTACAATATTTTGTATTATGTCCAACTAAAACATAGTTTCTTGGTCTGAATTGGTAATTTTTGCACATTATTGAAATTTAACTCTGTGTGTATTAGTCATCTACAGTTTTATTCGGTACTTCTCTAAAGCCAAAATTTTCATTTCTTATTTGGAAATGGGTAAATGCATCAAAATGTTCTGAATTGTGAGACAACGATGATTCAACAGAATGTAGTTATTAATAATTATTAGCAAAAACCAAGTACCATTACAATTCTGACATGCACCAGATGGTCACATAAGACAACAACATGACCTTCTGTATACATCAGAACAACCAAGGACACACCAGATGTACAAAAAGTAATATTGTAAGCAAGATACTAAACGTTTCAAACAAAAATGTGATAATTTACAATGCTTTAATACTTGACTATGTACTTTTCAAAGGCAATTTCTCAGTGTTAATCTCTAATGTTGTACACAACTTTTTCAGGCTCATGTGAATATTTGAAGGTCACTGTGCTTGTTCACTAGTGTCTTTTTGCAGTGAGGCTTAAATGGACATAATGCCCATAATTAATTTTCACAACGTGAACGACAAGTAATGGGAATTTTGCCTGACATTCACACGTATTAATATCGTTGGGTGGAGCCTGTGTAATACTTTAAAGTTGAAAGGAGCTCATTTCCAATCCCCACTGGTCTCCCATATGATGAAAGTTTATGACCTGCCAAGTAAATCATTCCTGAACTTTGCAGATTAAACAATTTGCTGGCCTGTTGAAGCCTATGGATGGAAGGGGTGGGAGTAGGGCCTGGGGACAACATATCCCAACTTTTGCCATTACTGTATTATGGTAATAGCAGTGCTAAAAGTGTCCCAGAATAAGGACGTCTTCTATTTACAAGATAAATACGAGAGCATAACCCAGGCATTACTTAGCATTTTGCTTTTTGTTGTCAATATTATTATTTATTGTCACATTTACATGTATGTCTTTTTATGCATGGAAGAAACTGCCTATAGATGATTTTGTTTTTTACAATAAACTATTGGCTACAGTTCATGCCATCTCATCATTTATGCAAAATGTTTCTTAATAACAAGTCTGCATATGTGAGAAACTGCTTTGTGGGAAGTGGGGAAAAAAAAGAAAGTTTATGTAAACTCATACATTGTACATTGTTTATATGAGCAGTGTATGTTTGCATGTGTGTGGTCCATAGAGAAATTAACACTTGTGTTAGCCATTATGATTGCAACATGATTGTGCACAGCAGAGTGGCACTGTACACACTGTGTGTAGCGTACCAGTCAACTTCTCACATATTTCCTGTTGGAGAAGTGATTGCCTTTTGAACCCACACCGATACCAGTGAAACCACTTGCCAACAATCAATGTCTACCATACAGCTTCACTGTTACATGGCTGCAAGGAAAAAACAAAAGCCATAAGATTCCTTCAGATGGTCATTAAGTGATAGTGACTGAAGGCAATTTCACTTAATCTAATCAGGCATACGGCAACATGAATGTAGGTGAATTAGTTTTAATGTCTGCTGTTGTGTTATTTTTTTCTCCAGTTGTAACTCATCAAGAACAAAACATTGGCACACATTTTGGGGGTGTTATTTATTGTTCCCATAACCTTGAGTACCAAAAACGACCATTATAGTGTGATTTATTAAAATAAAAATTACAAGGTATATCAACCATTTGTCCAGTTACATGTACACCATTTATTTTGTGTAAAAATTAATTATTTCCCCCCATCCCTGTAATTTTTCAGTAATAATTGTTCTAACTAATTATATATCAATTCTGAGTCATTATTTGAGCATCAACTTTCCCATAACAGAGGCATCATTACTTGGCAGATTGCACACACACATCATTATCAGGTTGAAAGTATGTCTCAGATTTAATAAAACTGTAGTGGTTTTTGTGTTTGGTATTGGTTTTCTGATCTAATGTTTTTGTATATATATCTGTAGCAAGTAAACATTGCCAAGTTAAGTCAATTACAATGTAGCAAATACTTCCAACAAATATCAAAAGCATGTTACTCCATTCATTTTGAATGTTTTCACATATAAAAAGGCCTCTATAATTGTATACAGTGTGTAGTGCATTTGTACAGTTCATACTTTCAAGAATGTCAAAAATTATCTACTTTGTAAATATAAAGATGTTGAACAATATTTTGTTTTGTGTTTTCAGTACATGGTTAACAGCAATCTTGGGATTAATAAATATATATTTTTTTTTTTCTTTCAGTTATTTCACTGAAGAAATAGATTTGTCTGGCCTTCAAGTTGATGTTGCCCTCAGGAAGTTCCAGTCCTATTACAGAATGCCGGTATGTTTTTTTGTTTAAAAAAGTAACTTAATTTTACTCCAGAGTTCTATGGTTATTTTCATTGTTACTGTTAAAGTTAGTTTGTTTTGTTTAATGACACCAAGAGAGCACATTGATTTATTAATCATCGGCTATTGGATGTCCAAACTTTTGGTAATTTTAATTTTGACATATAGTCTTAGAAAAGAAACTCGATAAATGTTTTCCATTAGTAGCAAGGGATCTTTTATATGCACCATCGCACAGGTAGGATAGCACATACCACAGCCTTTGATATACCAGTCATGATACACTGGCTGGATCAAGAAATAGCCCAATGGGCCCATCAATAGGGATGAATCCCAAACCGACTGCACATCAAACAATAAACACATCCCGTCCCACTTTTATTGTTACATGCATGCATAATAAAAACAATGTACGGACAAATCTGACACATACTTATTTTTGTCTGAGCAGTAAAATTGCCTTTATAGCAAAATGAATATTTTATGATGCTATTTTCTGCAGAAAGGAAAAATGGTTTCTTCCCTTTTCTTTGCTTTTATTACGTGTTTTTTTTATTTTATATAATAACACAATAATTTGCTTGGCAAATGCTGATGTATAACATGATATTCGTGTGCCAGCACGTGTTACATGAGTCATCAAGACATCTTTGATCAAACATCCATTTCTCTTCCAGGATGCTAAATGTTTTTAACACCTCTGTTAACTTTTCTGTCTAAGAGCCAGATGGCACCTACTTCTGTTCTTTGTATAGATACACACCACAACTGGTCAAAGGCCATGGTATGTGCTATCCTGTCTGTGGGAAAGTGCATATAAGAGATCCCTTTCTGCATTAGGAAAAAGGTAGCGGGTTTCCTCTAATGACTATATGTCAGAACTACCATATGTTTGACATCCAATAGCCGATGATTAATAAATCATTGTGCTTTAGTGGTGATGTTAAACACAACAAACTTTGTATAGATACAGGACAGAACGTAGCTCAGTTATAAAGTGCTTGCTTGATGCACGGTCGGTCTAGGATCGATCCCCGTTGGTGGGCCCATTGGGCTATTTTTTGTTCCAGCCAGTGCATCACGACTGGTATATCAAAGACCATTGTATGTGTTATCCTGTCTGTTGGATGGTGCATACAAAAGATCCCTTGCTACTAATGGAAAAATGTAGCAGGTTTCCTCTATCAGACTATATGTCATACGTACCAAATCTTTGACGTCCAGTGGTTAATAAATCAATGCTCTAGTGGTGTTGTTAAACAAAACAAACTTTTTATAGATACCATAGTATAAAATGTTTTAGTTGACAAATAATAATAAAAAATGGTATCATATGTGACCAAATCGGTTGCAACATAGAGAAGGCTGTTAGAACATATATGCACCTGTAAAAGAATTGTAACTTGTTTTTATGTTTTTAAGTATGTTTATTGTTTGGTGCTCATGTATTTTACAATTTCAGAGTTTGTCTTTTGAGTCAGTTTGTACATTTTAATAAACATATATGTGTATTTATTTTTTATTACAGTACTTTTGCTCTGTTTTATTGTAGTGTAGTAGATTCTTGTCAGTAATTACTGTTTTGTTATATAAGCACTGGCGTAAAAAGTGGGGGGGGGGGAGGGGATGTGACCCCCTCTTTTCAGATATTTTGCTTTATATTTCCTTTATAATTGTGTAAAAGTGTGTAAATATAAAAATGTGGCCCCCTGTTTTTGGCACCTTCCTATGCCACTGATAAGAATTGTTTGTCATTTTGTTGTGAATTTATTGATATATAACAGTCACAAATTGTGACTGTTATATATCAATAAATTCACAACAAAATGACATACAATTCTTATAATTACAAACAGCACAACCTATTTAGTTAAAACTACACATTCTCATATACCAGTTTCTGACAGGTTTTTTTTCCCATGATCTGTTTTACGTAATGACATAATGACCTAATTTTCTGAGGTTTTTAGTTTAAAATCCTTCACTATGCCACACAATTTTATGCAGTTTGTAACAGTTGTGCATCAATAAATTCATTAAAAAATGACAGTTTTTATATAATTATAAACACAGAAGCATGCACAGAGGGTGGGTCTTGGCGGTTGAATCCTCCCCTTGATCAAGCAAATGTTCTCTTTTTTTCAATACTTTTTCTGGGGAAGCATATCTTAACCCATCATAACATTTCGCTAGCCACAGTTTAGCTCCCACCCCTTCTAAAATTTATGCACAAGCACCTGGACACATCATATTTAGTTAAAATACATAAATCAGCTTCTAGTGTCCTTTCCATGACCTGTTTTACGTAATGATGTCCAAGCTGGCATAATGACGTAATTTTCTGAGGTTTATTGAAGGATAACTTTCAGTTTTTCTACGACGTTGTCCAATCAGAATAGATCATATAAACACGGACAGTTTGTAATTACAATACAATAATGTGTTTCATATTCATTGAAAATTGCTCCATTAATTATCAAGGAATTTTTTGACAATTAGGATTTGATTCAAATTTCTTACACAGAAGTGATTTTACTATTAAACAAGTACATGTAAATATTAATTTACCATAAACTTGACAAAATAGTTGCATTATGCTTGATTTTGTAAATTATTACTCATAATATAGTACAGATTTAATGTGCTGGTCAAAGCTTGATATTACTATATTGATAGGTTGTAACAGACTGTCTGCAATCAACAATGCAAATGTAGTTTAAATGAATCTCATGAATTTGTTTGTTTGCTGTGCAACATAAGATGACATTTTTCTTTTAATTCAGTAAATATGTTATTTTGTGTATTTATTTTATAGGGTGAAGCACAGAAGATAGAGCGACTTATGGAGGTATACTATACAAATAATTTTTTTCAAAACATTCCAAAATCTACTTTATATTTAACATAAAGAACTTGATTAATTATATCCTCATTTTATAGGATGTCCGAATTATTGCATGAATATACTATACATAATGTTTTGTAGTTTGAAATCAATAAAATTATGCATTAAAAAAAGAGTTGATTTTCTTCATTAAGAATTTCAGGTGTGGTTTTTACATCAGCATTATTCTGTGAAATATGGAAGTCAAAATGTTCGGAATTTTTCTTATTCTGTCAGTGTGTTATATTTTATTTCCGTGAAGATATTTATCATGACAGTCAGTTGTATCATGACGTGTAATTACTGGTTCTGGTATGTTGCTACTATTGTTGCTGGCTATAAACACTGTGGACCAACACCATGTTCCAGTGGTCTCAAGATGGCTACACACATGCTAACCACATTGGCTGTGTTTTTCTCTCTCACGTTTTACACCATGTTTTGAAACAAACAGACACATGGTCTTCCATTACTGCCTGTTTCCTTTTATTTACTGGTCTTGTTTATAGCTTTTGTTGTGTGAAGTCCCCCATAATCTTTTTTTTTTTTTTTTCTTTTTTTTTTTTTTTTTTTTTTTTTTTTTACTGTTAGAAGCAAATGGCTAGAAAATGAAAGATTAGTTATAAGCATTCTGACATGTTTTTAACTCATCTTGGCCTGTAACCTGGATTTGTGGTTTATGTGGCATGTATAACAGTTGCTAAACTGCAATTGTTTTGTGTGTATGTGTGCCGGAAAGGGTGGTGGGTGGGTGGTGGGAGGGGGTAAGTCGGGGGTGGTGGACTCTAATCAGTTTCCAGAAATCTGAGCCCACAAATCTTGGACTACAGTTTTAATGGGGTGGGGTAGATGGCAATTTGGGTTGGAAATGGACTGCTTAAAGTTGAAGGTTTTTTTTTTTTTTTTTTTTTGTAACAACACTATTAAAACACATTGATTTTTATTCATCGTTGGCCATTAGATGTCAAACATTTTGACATATAGTCTTAGAGAAGAAACCTGCTACATTTTTCTGCTAATAGCTAGGGATTTTTTTATATTAACCATCCCACACACAGTTGTACCACGGTTTTTGATATATCAATCGAGGTGCACTGGCTGGAATGAGAAATAGCCTAATTTGCCAACCACCTATAGGGATTAATCCTAGATCGACCGTGCATCAGACAAGTGCTTTACCACTGAGTTACATCCCGTCCCATAAATGGACTGGTTCAAATAGCCCAAAATATATTTTGGTATAATAGGGAAGAAATACAACTTGTCATAACTGGCATGTATTATAAGGTTACATATTATAATGGTTTATTCAAAGACAAAAAATTTATGTCCATGTACCTGTCTCCACCTGTTTTTACTTTTTAGGATTGTTCTTATTAATATACTGTTATTAAAAGAGTTCTTGTTTCCTGTCGGCAGGCATTTGCATCCCACTTCTGTATCTGTAACCCCGACCAGATGAAGTACTTCAAGAATCCCGACACGATCTTTCTGCTGGCGTTTGCCATCATAATGCTCAACACCGACCTACACAACAAGAACATCAAAGCCGAACAGAAGATGAAGCTGGATGAATTCATAAAGAACATGCGAGGTAGGCAACAGGTTCACTTCATTTCCAGTCAGATTAAATCAGAGGGGTCTCACACTGATGCTGATGTGTGATGTCGGTTGACATGAAAATATACACCATGAAAAATGGGTTCACTTCATATCCAGTCAGATTAAATAACTTCACAGTAAATGTAAGTCCCTAACGTTCGGTTGACATACAATGGGTTCACAGAGTTTTCAGTCATAGATATCTTAAGTTTATGACACCATACAGGGCAAGCTCTGCCACTCGCCATATTTGCCAATTGCAAATTTTATTTTAATTTTGGCGGACGAATTTCATGTAATGATTGATATTTTGTTGTAAATATTGGTAGGTTTCTGCCATTTTGGGCATTTAATATATAATTTGGCAAAACTTTCTACACAGCCAGAGCTAGCCCTACCATAGAACAGATTGATTTAAATAATTAGTGTTTCATTAAAATTCCTTGCCCTAATTTTTAAGGAATACATATTTTAATTTTTTCATGAATGGACAGTTTTAAGTTATTGCAAAAACCACAATTATCACAAAGATACTGGGTTTACCAACATTAATGATTTACAGTACTTGATCAGAAACGTCTTAACATAAAAAGTGGGGTAGGAAACAGTTTTGTTTCATTTCTCTTATGATTAAACATAAAAGCAAAGTAACTGATGGTATGTAACTATTGCACACTTTGATGTACATGCACAGAGCCTGTTAATGCAAGGTAAGAGAAGTGTTCTTTTTTTCCAGTTACTATAACCATAAACACCCATTTTTTTGTTGAACTAAAATGTTTGGTTTAATGTCAATCTAAAACAGAAAACAAATCTTTCAGTGATGCTCGGGGTCGTTAGGGAGATTCCACTTCTAGAGATAAAACCTGACTGAAATGAACCTTGGCAAGTTGCAGACAAAATAAGTTTTTATCTTGAGGGTTGAAATTCTCCTGTCTTTACCTATAGTATTTTTTCCTCCCCAAGTATATTAACTTACTACATCTAAATATACAGAAAACAAGGCTTGTCGAGTCCCAGGGTAAAAATTTCCACCACTGAGGGTGTACTTTTTATATCCCACATGACCGCATATGATGGAGTCTTTTTCTCTCATCCATTCAGTAAATAAATTATTATGTTGCATGAACAAACAAAGATGGCTGAAAAAGTAACTTCTTTATTTGACCATTTTATCATAAATAAACTACACTATCTTGAGAGAATATCCCTTATTGTTGTTCTTTCCAAGTAGAGATTAATTTCATTGGCTCTTGTATAGTTTTATTTTAGTTTTCACTGGCTAAATTGTTGGCAGAAAGGAAGGAAATGGTTTATTTAACAAGGCACTCAACACATTTTATTTACGGTTATATGGCATCGGACATATGATTAAGGACCACACAAATATTGCGTGAGGAAACCCACTGTTGACACTTCATGGGCTATTCTTTTCAATTAGCAGCAAGGGATCTTTTATATGCACTATCCCATAGACAGGATAGCACATACCACGGCATTTGATGTACCAGTCGTGGTGTACTGGCTGAAGCGAGAAATAGCCCAATGGGCCCACTGATGGGGATCGATCCCAAACTGACCGTGCATCAATCGAGTGCTTTACCACTGGGCTACGTCTCGCCCCTGTTGGCATAAAGATGCAGGTTGAACCTGAGCACTAAAGATTGTTCATTTTATTTTGGAATTGTATGTCACAATCAAATATATAACCTTATGTTGTATGAAAACATTTGCAGCTGTCCAAAATATTATTGTATCAAGAGTTGAATTGATTGATTTTCTAATATATGTACCACAAAATCTTCCCAAATGTTTTGTCAAGACATTTCTTATGAAATTACTAAATCAATGATTTAAAAAATATAAAAAATTATTTATGATTTTATGAATGCAAATGGTAACGGATTACAATATTAATATTTTGTTAAACTACCCTTGAAATATAAAGTCATGAAAAATAGTTGGCACTGTGTTAAACGAAGACCGTAATGTTCATGTACTGTACATCTGATATGTGCTTGTAAAGTTGTAGAATAAAATATTAACAGTTTGTAGAAATTAAACTTACAAATATAGCATCATTTAAAGTTATTATGGCCATAAAATATTAACAGTTCTGTCCCTAAACAGGAATTTTTCCATCTTGATGTATGAGTGTCTTGTTGTTGATTGTATGTGTATGTTCTCTGTGGGTGGTACGAGTTAATTGGTTTCCCCTGGGATATGGTGACAGCCCGATCTGATAACTGAGTGCTGGAGTCTCTTCATATCTACACCAGCTCTGGCTGTTAGTGGGAGGAAACACTCACAGGCTGCTGGACTCCAGCACAAAGTTGGTGATCTGTTTTGACAGTCCGATTGATACCACAATCTGACCCTAATGTGTCTGTGACAGAGGTAGATTACTGGGTACAGACATTGCTCTTTTGGAGGGAATTTCTTTTCTCTTTTTTTTTCTTTTTTTTTAAGAGGTGTGTGTTGATAATACTGTTGTGCTAAGAGAAAAATATCACCAAACACTTTGACTTTTGGTCCAGATGAGTGTCTGGTTATCAGACCATTTGTCAGTTGAAATTTGGGATGTGATTGATGGATGCTGTTCTCAGACAAAATGAGAAACCAGACATAATGGTAAACACATTATGCATGGATTTTTATTTAGTTTGTGCAATAAAATGATAGGTAGCAGTGAAACAATGTAGAACATTACTTTAGCATGTTGTGCACCACTGTGACTAGTACCAGTATAATTAATGTCAGCATCCATCCATCCATCCATCCATCCATCCATCCATCCATAGTATGGCAGGAACACCCATAAGAATTTTTTTTAAACCCAACTTTAAACCCACTTCAGTAAAAACAAGTTTAAGTTTTGCAATTCAACACAGAGTACCCTGCCATAGGAACTGCATACATACTTGTGTGGACCTTGTTTATAAATAATGTTCATGACTTTAGTTGTCCACAGACAAAACATCACCTACAATATGTTTTTGTTAGCTTATTCTTAGATGATGTTAGCCACTGATAATGATAATGCTTTGCCCTGTTTATTATTGTAAAAACAACAATATTTGTTTTTTCTATGCCAGTTTTCTTAATACCTCTCTGTTCTTTCGAAGTCTCTGAATAACAAAGTTTAATCATTTATTTAACATCATGCCTTTTGATTAAAATTTTAGCAACAATTTGAAATAAAAATAAAATTAGCTGTAAAAAGGGGAAAGAGAGGGGAGGGAGGCATAATAATTGTACTGCTACAATACAGTTTAAACAGGTGTCCCCAAACAAAATGTCACTTTCTACTGGCAGTGTCAGCCTTCAAGATTTAGAGATTTGTTTTTGTTTAAAAGGTCAGGGTATGACAGGCTTATAATGGCTGTGTTTTGTGGGCATAATCTGATAATGTCAATGAGCCACCTAGTGCTACAGTCACAAGCCATGGAACTTTGTGTGGCATTATTACAAACATGAGGCCAACAGAAAATTATTGCAAATGGTACATATCCTGTATTCAGGTGTCAAAAACTGCTCTGGAATGTGAAAGATCACCAGTTTGCTGTCAGTTTAGGTCAGTGGTTATCCTAGAATCAATGAAACCAATCTTGTCGTGCTTCTGTTATGTATGGAGAAGGTAATTGTCTTAGTTGTTGGACTGTTCTATCACAACTGGATGTTACAGAAGATAGATTAAGATTTTATTTGCTGGTGGCAGCTTCCACATAGGCATTTAGACACCATGCATATAAAATACATGTTATCATCTAGGTTTGAAAATATGACACTGTTTGAGATGTAGGAAGCTATGTATATATTCTGAGCAGTCAACCAATTCAGACACCATGCATATAAAATACATGCATTAACAAGGTTTAAAAATATGACACAGTTTGAGAAGTAGGAAGCTATGTATATATTCTGAGAACAGGCAACCAATTCAGACACCATGCATATAAAATACATGTATTAACAAGGTTTAAAAGTGTGGCACTGTTTGAGAAGTAGGAAGCTATGTATATATGCTGAGAACAGGCAACCAATTCAGACACCATGCATATAAAATACATGTATTAACAAGGTTTAAAAGTGTGGCACTGTTTGAGAAGTAGGAAGCTATGTATATATGCTGAGAACAGGCAACCAATTCAGACACCATGCATATAAAATACATGTATTAACAAGGTTTAAAAGTGTGGCACTGTTTGAGAAGTAGGAAGCTATGTATATATGCTGAGAACAGGCAACCAATTCAGACACCATGCATATAAAATACATGTATTAACAAGGTTTAAAAGTGTGGCACTGTTTGAGAAGTAGGAAGCTATGTATATATGCTGAGAACAGGCAACCAATTCAGACACCATGCATATAAAATACATGTATTAACAAGGTTTAAAAGTGTGGCACTGTTTGAGAAGTAGGAAGCTATGTATATATTCTGAGAACAGGCAACCAATTCAGACACCATGCATATAAAATACATGTATTAACAAGGTTTAAAAGTGTGGCACTGTTTGAGAAGTAGGAAGCTATGTATATATGCTGAGAACAGGCAACCAATTCAGACACCATGCATATAAAATACATGTATTAACAAGGTTTAAAAGTGTGGCACTGTTTGAGAAGTAGGAAGCTATGTATATATGCTGAGAACAGGCAACCAATTCAGACACCATGCATATAAAATACATGTATTAACAAGGTTTAAAAGTGTGGCACTGTTTGAGAAGTAGGAAGCTATGTATATATGCTGAGAACAGGCAACCAATTCAGACACCATGCATATAAAATACATGTATTAACAAGGTTTAAAAGTGTGGCACTGTTTGAGAAGTAGGAAGCTATGTATATATGCTGAGAACAGGCAACCAATTCAGACACCATGCATATAAAATACATGTATTAACAAGGTTTAAAAGTGTGGCACTGTTTGAGAAGTAGGAAGCTATGTATATATGCTGAGAACAGGCAACCAATTCAGACACCATGCATATAAAATACATGTATTAACAAGGTTTAAAAGTGTGGCACTGTTTGAGAAGTAGGAAGCTATGTATATATGCTGAGAACAGGCAACCAATTCAGACACCATGCATATAAAATACATGTATTAACAAGGTTTAAAAGTGTGGCACTGTTTGAGAAGTAGGAAGCTATGTATATATGCTGAGAACAGGCAACCAATTCAGACACCATGCATATAAAATACATGTATTAACAAGGTTTAAAAGTGTGGCACTGTTTGAGAAGTAGGAAGCTATGTATATATGCTGAGAACAGGCAACCAATTCAGACACCATGCATATAAAATACATGTATTAACAAGGTTTAAAAGTGTGGCACTGTTTGAGAAGTAGGAAGCTATGTATATATGCTGAGAACAGGCAACCAATTCAGACACCATGCATATAAAATACATGTATTAACAAGGTTTAAAAGTGTGGCACTGTTTGAGAAGTAGGAAGCTATGTATATATGCTGAGAACAGGCAACCAATTCAGACACCATGCATATAAAATACATGTATTAACAAGGTTTAAAAGTGTGGCACTGTTTGAGAAGTAGGAAGGTATGTATATATTCTGAGAACAGGCAACCAATTCAGACACCATGCATATAAAATACATGTATTAACAAGGTTTAAAAGTGTGGCACTGTTTGAGAAGTAGGAAGCTATATATATATGCTGAGAACAGGCAACCAATTCAGACACCATGCATATAAAATACATGTATTAACAAGGTTTAAAAGTGTGGCACTGTTTGAGAAGTAGGAAGCTATGTATATATGCTGAGAACAGGCAACCAATTCAGACACCATGCATATAAAATACATGTATTAACAAGGTTTAAAAGTGTGGCACTGTTTGAGAAGTAGGAAGCTATGTATATATGCTGAGAACAGGCAACCAATTCAGACACCATGCATATAAAATACATGTATTAACAAGGTTTAAAAGTGTGGCACTGTTTGAGAAGTAGGAAGCTATGTATATATGCTGAGAACAGGCAACCAATTCAGACACCATGCATATAAAATACATGTATTAACAAGGTTTAAAAGTGTGGCACTGTTTGAGAAGTAGGAAGCTATGTATATATGCTGAGAACAGGCAACCAATTCAGACACCATGCATATAAAATACATGTATTAACAAGGTTTAAAAGTGTGGCACTGTTTGAGAAGTAGGAAGCTATGTATATATGCTGAGAACAGGCAACCAATTCAGACACCATGCATATAAAATACATGTATTAACAAGGTTTAAAAGTGTGGCACTGTTTGAGAAGTAGGAAGCTATGTATATATGCTGAGAACAGGCAACCAATTCAGACACCATGCGTATAAAATACATGTATTAACAAGGTTTAAAAGTGTGGCACTGTTTGAGAAGTAGGAAGCTATATATATATGCTGAGAACAGGCAACCAATTCAGACACCATGCATATAAAATACATGTATTAACAAGGTTTAAAAGTGTGGCACTGTTTGAGAAGTAGGAAGCTATGTATATATGCTGAGAACAGGCAACCAATTCAGACACCATGCATATAAAATACATGTATTAACAAGGTTTAAAAGTGTGGCACTGTTTGAGAAGTAGGAAGCTATGTATATATGCTGAGAACAGGCAACCAATTCAGACACCATGGATATAAAATACATGTATTAACAAGGTTTAAAAGTGTGGCACTGTTTGAGAAGTAGGAAGCTATATAAATACTGAGAACAGTGAGGTGTATCTTTGTAACCATGAAAAATAAGCAGCATCCATATTAGCAGTAACACCTGAAAATTACTGCTTCCTATTTCAAATGTCATGGTCGTTGCCGTGTAACAACTACATGAGAGGCAAGCAGGTGTCTTAAATAATAATAATAATAATAATAACTTTTATTTAATGAGGGTGACAGGTTTAGCACAAGCTAATCTTCCACTAGGCCCTCAGCAATACATTGAAACACTGGAAAAGAAAATACATGTATACTAAGTACTATACTACTATAATAAATGCATATATACATATTGTCTAGAGAAATCTTATATTTAACAGACATCTGTTGTGTAATACTGTTGTGTAATATTGAACTAAAGTCTCAGAACATCATTATTATATAGAATTAAAACTAATTAGCCAAATAAAGGTTCATTGGATTGTTTTTCGAAAACATTTTCTGTATTCATTTCATGCCAGATAAAAAAATCATTGTAGCTGTATTCTGGCTAAATAATCTTTACTGCATATGTATTGCAGATATTTTACATAAATGTTCAGTCTGATAATGGCTAATAGGGCAGACAGGAAAACATCCACTAGGTTGAAGTGGAATTCATCAAGAGTTGACCATGTCAATAAACACACGTGGTTCACCTCAACTCAAGTGTTGGGAACTGCGTGGAGGAGAAGCCATTGCAAATCCATACAGGATGAAAGGAAAAGAAACTGCACACAATGGGTGTAACTTAGTTAATTCGTAGACTCTTGTTTCACATATCTTGCTGTAATAAATCAGTGTTTCCATACATTAGCAATGGCTGGTGTTTATATTTGTCCTGTGGGTGTCGAGAAAAGAAACATGTTTAACCACAACCCAGTATGTTTTAAATCAAGTGGGTTAGATGTTAAATCTGTGATGGAGGATGAGAGGAGAAAGTCATTGCCACCATCAAAGCCACTGTTTTCAATTTGACAGCAAGCAATCTAAGCTCTTGCCATATTAACAAGGCTTAATTGGAGAAATAGAGAACTTATGTTGATGCAGAAGAAATATGGAAACGTCCATCAAGCTGCATGTACATCAATCGAGAGACATGTTTTAAGATCATAATGGCATCTTGTTGACGTGTCCATTACTTGTTTAAATGATGGATCTGTTAACAAAATGATGCCATTATGAATACTTAATTCTTTTGAATCCTTTTTATTTTAGTGCAATAGGAACTGAGATATAGCTCAGTGGTAGAGCACTTGCCGGAAGCACAATCAGTTGTATAGGATCAGTCATCCTTAGTGGACTGATGTTTTCCCAATCCCAATCAATTGACCATGACTTACACATGAAAGGCTGTGGTATGTACTGTCTTGTCTTCGGGAACATGCATATAAAAGATTCCTTTTTTTAAGAAGACCATATGTTACATCAAATAGATGCAGATACAAATGTTCAGAGGTGTTGTTAAACAAATAGGGCCGAATTTACAAAGTCTGTTTTTGTATTAAGAGCGTGTAACTACATACATTTACAATGCTTAAACACCTGTGTTTAAGAAAAACAGGCTTCTTAAAGTCGGCCCACAGTCTTTTTCATTTAAATTGTAAACCAGCCTCTCTAAATACCCGACAAGAATTTGTTTACTGATGATTATACCAGCAATAAAAGACAGCAATAAGACGTCTATCCTAACGTTACACCTTGTTTATTACTTCTCTTGTTTTCAAGCTGTAAACAAGTCAATTGCTGTGTTATTAAGCAAGTTTTAATTAATTTTATAAGCAAATGTATAGTGACTTGTTAATGAATGTTTATTTATGGAATATACTGTAATATAAACAGATGTATTATTGTTATTTGTCTTTAAGTTTATATAAACAAACTCATTATTATTTGTTTACTGCTGAACTAAATAAGGAAATATTCACCAAATCGATGGACATTTTAAAAATCAATAGGGAGGCACCATTATAACATCTGTGCACGCCCAAATAGGATTATTCTGTTCTGCGGACCTGTATACAATATTAATTGAGTTATGGCAGCTCGGGGTCAGTAATCAATAATTAATGACGCTGCTATCTGCATGCCATAAAGCTGCGCTTGTCCGAGTGCCTACATTTACGACTTTACCGTGTACTGACCGACCCTGTCCACCGCACGTCAACTGTTGCTAGAAAAGAAAACAACGATTGTAAACCAGTCAAACATAAAAATGTGTAGAACATGTCCTGTGTTTTTAGTATGACTTGGACTGAAGGTTAATGGGTGAAGTTGTATTGTAATTGAGCATACTTTGGTTATTTTATTTTATGCTTCTTTTTCTTCTTTTTTCTACTTTTTTTTCAATTATTGAGATTTAAATGTAAATTTTTGCAGTGCATGTTAAAATTCTGAAATATGTTCCAAATCTTGTCTTTTTAATTTTGTTTTTGAATAATTATTTGTTGGATAAGTTGATTATTGAGCTTTTTATCAGACTTTAAAAATACATGTTAAAATGCTTGAATAGTCCTAATAATGTTTAACATTAAAACATTTGAGCTAATTTGAAAAATAACACCACCAAGAAAAGAAAAGAATCAAATCAAATCAAAATGGTGGTTGTAATATTGTTAAACAGAAAGCAATTTACAGCTATTTTGATTGCTGTGTAGGTAAAAAAAACAAAAAAACAATTATTGCTTCAAATCATACACATAATCACAAATACATGTATTAGGAAAGGGAGGGAAATTGGTTGTTTTGTTCACACCTGTTACTTGAAATAAGATATACAAGGAGTCGCCAGCTACTAGATGGTTTTGTTTGTTTACTCTATTAGCCTTCATCCAGGTGCGTTATAGCTGATTCTGAAACCTAAGATGTAAGTGATAGTGTTTTACCGTGAAATAAACGGAAACATTTATTGTGGGATGGGTTAATGGAAGATTGATTTAATACTAAACTGCTTCGTCTTGCTTATCAATGTATGTAGTTGGTATTGAATTTATACATGCCACGAGACAAATAACAAAGGAAAAAAAATCATTTCAGAACCTACAGGCATTTCAGGTATAAGCACTTGATGTTAAAAATAAAAAGTTAAGGAGTATGACCAATATATACTGATAGAAAGAAATAAGGGAGCATATGGTATCTCAGACCAAATGTAATTCACTATTAAAGTAGTTATGTCAGTGTACAATACAGAGATGTATTCTGGGTGGTGGCTTTGGTTGCAGTCAATATCAGTATCATTAATGAAAAAAGATAACCATACAGAATCTGCATGTGCCTCAAGTTACAGTTAGCATTAGATATTTAATACTTTGAATTCCGCCCTAATGAACAAGGCATTTCTTGACCACTCATCTGTAGACTGGTGATTAAGTGAAATATAATCTCAGCAGAATTTAAGGAGAAAATAGCTGGAATCTCGAAAGGTTTTTCACATTACCTACAAAGGCAAACAGCTAGGTCCCTAGTGTAGAGAAAACTCCCCACAACCATCCCCCCCCCCAAACCCCCCCCCCCCCCCCCCCACACACACACACAAAATAACAACTATTCTACAGCATTTCTTTGCAGTTGCCATGTTTGACACTTTAAAGTCATTGTTCAAACCCTATACCAAGGTTATTGGGAAAATATCTCTTTTCTTTTCTGTGATTGCATCAAGTCTTTGGCAGCGTGGTTCCTTTTTATCGAAGTCTTGGTTGTTAGAGTGCAAACATTGGCTGTCCATATTTTTGACACCTTAAAGTAATTCTTAAAACCATGTACTTGCCCGAGGATATTAAACAAATATATCTCATTATTTTTCTGTGATTGCATTATGCATTTGGCAGTATGGTTCCTGTTTATCAAAGTCTTGGTTGAGAGAGTACTAACATTGGCACCTTTAAGTCATTGTTCACCGTTAAGTCATTGTTCAAACTGTATACTGTCCCGGGGATATTAAACAAATACTTCTTCTTCTTTTTTTCATCTGTGTTTGGGTTTTTTCATCTGTGATTGTTTCATGCAATTGGCTCATGGAATGGTTCATGTTTATTGAAGTCGTTGGTTTTGAGAGTTTACTAACATTGGCTGTCCATATTTTTTACACCTTAAAGTGAAACCATATACTGTCCTGGGGATATTAAACAAATATCTCTTTTTTTCTTCTGTTATTGAATCATATAATTGGCAGTGTTGTTCCTGTTTACTGAAGTTGTGGATGCTGAGAGTGCTGACATTGGCTGTGCATGTGCACTGTAAAAGTCCTGCATGTGCACCACGGCGCCATGCAGTGCACACATGCTGAAAATGCGGAAGTCGGCTTGATGATTTGTTTACCGAGGATCATTTCTCTTGGAGGCCCTCTTGCTACACTGAACACATGCACTGATGAACACACCACCTGTGTTTATGTTTATCTTCTGCTTATGACTGCAAGCTCAGTGAAAGAGAAGGAACTACATGTATCAAACATTGTCCATGTGCTTTGTATTATTTGTGTTAGTCATTGTGGAAATAAGCAGCTGTTTCACTGTAGGTGTCTTTAAATAAAGAATGAATTACTGTTGAATGACACCCCATCATTAAAAAAAGAGGGTTAAATAGACAATAATGAAAAAGAAACTACAAGAACAAAACAACAAAAAATATCAGTGGTCGATGGGTAGCTGAATATTCTAAACCAAACTTTGTAGTACTAGCCTGCATTCAGTATGAGTAGCCCCAATGTAACCCTAATAACTTGCTCATTCTGTTTAAAAGGTGAAAACCAGTCTAGTCGATGTTTTCCTTCTCTGTCTGACTAAACCCAGACCAGTTCTATCAGTATCACAGTTTTTCCCTACAGAATTGTGTGTCAGAAATTGTAGTTTATTTATAAAAGTCCATAGACCTTAATTGACAGTGTTTCGAGAAACTGCTAACATTTATTGCAGTCGTTTTGTCATTTTGAAGTCTCTTGAATAATATTAAATCCACACAGATCAATAGTAAGTGGATGTAAAGCCAAAAGCCTGCAGGGAGTGGAAAGGGGATTTAGCACAGAACGTTGGAGTATCACTTTGATGATGCCCACAGTACAATTAAACCTAGCAGTCCAATCCTTGCCTTTCTCCTACATTACATCTTCTTGAGTAATGATAAATCAATGTAAATTTATAGTAATAAGCAGATCTAAACACTAAAGGCTACAAAAACTTGAAAAGATTTAGTTTAGTAGTTGGAGTGTCTCTTTGATATATGAGGATTAGCAGCACAATTAGATACACTGTAACTTTTAAGTTTTCCCCATTCTTTTGATTCAGTATTAAAACCTTTTGAATTGTATTGTACCCGTGTGGATCTGTTTACATCTTAAAGGACATGAACATTTCATTTAACAGAAAGGGCAGTGGGATTTAGTTCATGTGTTTGAAATTTTGACATAAGTAAAGCAAGATTTAGTTTGATGACTGCATGGTTTTTCAAAGGCTCTTTCCTGTATTCTGTACCATTAGGTAAATTTTAATACTAATGGGTACATGATGATTGTTAGTGGGTTGTTGTTGAACATACATCAGATCCCTTTTAAACAAGAAAAAGTTAGGTACATTGCAGGGTTTCTAGATTATGGTAGCCCCATTCCCATGGTAGTGATATTCCATGTTGGGCTAGTAAATAACTACTATCACCATGCCAGATGGCTAGTAAAAAGAAGGAGTTGTCGAATGATGTATTTTTTTTTTTTTGTAAATATGAATATCTACTCTTCCCCCCCCCCAAACCCCCCCCCACCCCACCCAAAGCCCCTCAAAACCCAAAAAAAAACAAAAAAAAAAACCCACAAAAAAACCCCCCAAAACAAACAATAATAAAAATAAATAAATAAAATCTTTGAGTTTTTAAGCTTTATCTCCCTCTTTAGGTGACATATCCGATTCTTACTGTTAGTAAAATTGTGTTTACTTTAAAGGAGGGCTAGTGAATTTTTAATCATGGCTAGTAAATTTTTTAAATCACTGATCCCATGGCTAGTGGACTTGATAACTAACATTTTAGAAGCCCTGGGTCCAAGCTGTATCTCCTCCTGTGAAGCACTGTTCATCAGATTTTTTTTTTTTTCTTTAAAAATTAGTTTTTGTTTATTTTCATTATTTTGACTTAAAATACATTAAAATATGATGTTACTTTTCAAGGGAAAAAAATCCACAGAAGCTTCTGGTGTACATTTCCTTGAATTTGTTAAAGCTTAATTTTCAGAGCATGTATGGTCCTTTCATTCAGAATCCTTTTTTAAGTTTATGAAATGTTCTCAGCATGCGTGTGTTACGTTAGACGTATCGGGTGACTTGCCGGTAATGAACACAAGCTTTCTTCAAACACTTTCATTTAAACACCAAAAGGATGTTTGTCAAGAATTGTTTATAATATTTTCAGAAGATAATTATATTGGGATACTTTAAAATGTTACATACTGGCCAATATTTGAAGTGTCAAATTATTTTTGTGGCTATTTTGAGGAAACACGTTTATTCTGCCTTTTATAAAAGCTGGAGTTTAATTGTTAAACCTACATTTTGTCACATACAGTAGGCTATTTTGAGGAAACACGTTTATTCTGCCTTTTATAAAAGCTGGAGTTTAATTGTTAAACCTACTTTTTGTCACATACAGTAAGCTATTTTGAGGAAACACGTTTATTCTGCCTTTTATAAAAGCTGGAGTTTAATTGTTAAACCTACATTTTGTCACATACAGTAGCTATTTTGAGGAAACACGTTTATTCTGCCTTTTATAAAAGCTGGAGTTTAATTGTTAAACCTACATTTTGTCACATACAGTAGGCTATTTTGAGGAAACACGTTTATTCTGCCTTTTATAAAAGCTGGAGTTTAATTGTTAAATCTACATTTTGTCACATACAGTAAAGTACTCTTGTAACAAACCGGAAGGGACCATGATAGCAGGGCTCACCCTGTACATGACCAAATTAGCCAATTGCTAATTTTTATTAAAAGTGGCTACAACATTTAGTTTTTGGCCAATAAAATATTCCTTAAATTAAGCACATTTTAATACTTTTCAAGGAAATACTCAACATACATGTACATATCTACAAATTGGCTAAACCTAAATTTGTTTCAGTGTGAGCCCTGGATAGTTAGTTTGTTGTAGCAGTAGTTCATTGTACACATTTGCATAAGTTGGTCATTAATATATAGGGAGATAAAACAGGACTTTACAATCAGTTCATTCTATGCAGTAGTTTGTTCTATGCATGTTCGTTGTAAGTGTAATAATTACCTGCTTCAATTTGAATGAACCTTTCAAAAAAAAAAAATGGCAAAAGCTAATTACTTTTATTTGCTGATGATAATCTTAATGGATGTGTGAGGAAAGTAGTATTTTATGAGGCCAATTAGTTCTTTACCAACTGATGAAACGGCTGTCAATAAACCCAGGAGGGTGCCCCAGCTACTACAGGAATGAAAGCATTTGTTTTATTTACCTTTCACACTCTGGCAGAGGGACATGGGTTGGGAAGTAACTTCATGCTCAAGGTGCTTACACCTGCACGTGCCGCTTTTGCACATCTCTGTCAGGTGTGCCCACAAAACCACAGTTTGTGCCAAAGTCTTCATCATCTTTCTGTTTGTACTAAAGCTTTCCTTGCAAAACCCTCTGAGGGGAGTAAAGTTTTTGTTTAACGCCGACGGTGTCCAAGCATATCTTGTTGTCGTGCTTAAATTGTTAAAAGAAAATCTCTATTTTCTTAGTAAAAAATAGCTCCCACCAAGTCACCCGCAGTGGCCTATTTGTTTGTTTTTCCAAGCGTGTAACCTTTTTTTTTTTGGTCAGTGCGTGTGGAAAGTTTGCATTGTATGAGCACCTACCACAGTGTATTGTCTTGCAGTAATCTGGTACAGGTTTAACTTTATTAGTATACCAAGGTGCTGGAGGTGATGTGGTCTCACACTGGGGTATTTGGTGGAAACACTTCGTGAAAACATGATCGGATATCTTGATACAGAAATAGAAGGCACAAATATTCATGGGCTCTGATTACATCTAGGATAAGACTCTTTTTTTCTTCTTTTTTTGTTATCATCGTTTTGATAATTGCATTGATGTTATTTTATCAACACTAACATTTATTATTTTATAATCATATATAAAATAATAGTTGATCTAATTTTATGCAATAAATAAACAAAATTCCATTTAGTATACATGGTTAGTGTGTTAAGTTTGAAAATCTAACTGTAGACAACGCACAAATTCATGAATTTGTAGGTTGTAACCTAAGTAAACAATGTGCAATCAATCTAAGGGAATAGTTTAAAAATGACCTTTTAGGACAATTATCTCTTTAATGTACTTGTAAATCTCTTTCTACAAAAATATATACAATGTTTTGACATATTTAGATGGTCCTTTAAGACAGGCACAACTGCTACATCAAAGGCTGTGGTATGTGCTATCCTATCTATGGGATTGTGCATGTAAAAGATCCCTTGCTGCTAATCGAAAAGAGTAGCCCATGAAGTGTCGACAGCGGGTTTCCTCCCTCAATATCTGTGTGGTCCTTAACCATATGTCTGACGCCATATAACCGTAAATAAAATGTATTGAGTGCGTCGTTAAATAAAACATTTCCTTCCTTTTAAGACAGGTTGCTTCTTAATAGAGGTGGCATTTGGGCCTGTTTTTCCTGAAATAGTAGTTATGTACCATTTTATGGTCTTTTCATTTTAATTCTGTTCATGACCCATCCCACATACCTGGTGAAAATTAAGCCTTGTCAACTTGAAAACAAATGCAAACTAATGTTTAGTGTGTTGATCATTCCTTACACTGTGGTTTTACATGAGTGTATATAAATATGTTCATATACTTAACATTTGTGACACCCAATAGCTGATATGTATTTTTGTACTGGGGTGTCGTTAAACATTCATTCATTCATTCATTCATTCATTTGTCTTAACTTTATTGTTAATATATTTACAGGAATTGATGATGGCCAGGATCTTGACCGAGACTTACTACAAGGGATTTACGACCGAATCAAGGCACAAGAGTTCCGACCAGGAGTCGATCATGTTAGTCAAGTTGCCAAAGTAGAGCAGTCCATCGTGGGCAAGAAACCTGTAAGTTGACCACACATTGTCAGTTTGTAGATTAGTACATTAAGTCATATTTTTAAAACATCGGCCACTGTTAGTAAAGGGCAGGAAGGGGCAGGAAGGACACCATTTTGTAATAATTGTGCACTTTCTTTGTTAGAGCTCAACAACCCAAAGTCATTTTTAAGGTCAGTGACAAATACTAACACGACAAGGAAATATAGTCCGATCTCAGAACAGGTTGCCCAAAGCCACTTGGGGTAGTACACAGACATTTTCTAATCTGTGAAAGAAAGTTTAAAATACATGAAATAACTTTCTTTAAAAAAAAAAACCTTATGGACCATAAAGCAATTTCTGTGGTTCCATTTTTGATCAATTGGTTATGGAAAAAACAAGGTATGTTTCTGTTTTGTTTTGTTGGCCAAGCACAGGTGGAGAAAAGTAAATTTGATTTAACAGGAGCTTGTTCAACCACAGATCTATGCATATCTCATTTACTGTGAATGCATGAAAACTAATTTAATATACTCACTGTTATTAGTATTTATTGTCCTGTTTGCTGCTGCTATTGAAATTGTAATTGACAAAAATCTTCTGTATTAAGCAGACCAGTCTGATTTGCCAGACCTTGATGGGTTATTCTTACTTTGGTTGTTATTCTACTCAACAAAATGTCCAGAAAACTCTTTACATTGGGTAAAAAACATCAAAACCAAAAATCAACAAAAAAAAACCCAACAAGAAATCTAACAGAAAAAAACAGTTGATAAAGCCTACCATTGTTTTATTTCTGGCATGAGTAATTTGTAGTGTTTGCTTCACATGGGTGTGTTGACTGACCTGTCACATTGTTCCGTGTGCAATGCTGCACCGTGGACTGCAACCCAGCCAGGTGAATCCCAACACCGTCGCAGGGATCGAGAAAAATGTCTGCTTCCCTGCCAAGCCAAAGTATGACATCTGGATGCAGGCTGTGATGTGCTTCAGTGCATTTTTCGCAGTTTGTTGTTAAAAACACACTGAAAATAGTATTTGGTTTCGGACGATTTTCAGTTTTGAGTTAAATTCTATAACAAATGCAAGCTGTAAAATTAAAAAACAAATTGTTGAATAATATAAATGTTGTCATGACATATCATAGATATACTGGCACTTTGTAATAGTACTAAAAGCTTGACTGAGGGTGAAACGCACACGCAACACAAATACAGGCTTGTCTTCTGTGTGGCCTAAACTGCAGTGTACATGCTGTATCTATAGTTACGTGTGAAAACATTGCATATTATTGTCATAAACATAACACTGACAGATGATTATTCTATAATGGGTGTTAATACATCTTACTAATAACTAAACTACTCTGGTTTTAATGAAGAGAATACATTTGGCATTTTTATAGTGAAAGATATATGTAAACCATTTTACTGTATAATACTGATGCATTATTCCTAGTATGTTTATTACCGGATTGGAAAGGCAATTCTCTGAGGAGGTTCTGCGTTGTGTAAAGTTCCAATTTAGCTAGGGACAGACATTATTAGTGCTTTAATTGTTAAAACCTTTTTATATTAATGGGACTTCCTAACTTTGTAGTCATTATAGCATGTGCCTGGACACATGTCATATCCAGTGTGTTTTTGGTTGTCCAAATGTTTTTGTAGCTGCTCAAAGTGAATCAAACATCATGTGTAGGAACAACTCGCGTACTATTACTAGGTCACTGTGACCTACTTTTCACGGTCTACTGCACATAACAGTAAATTCGTTGTCCGGATCATATCTTGCATACAGATGCATACAGGACCATCAAACCTTGCATGTAGGAACAACTTGGGATGGTGGTGTGTCACATACAATTACTAGGTCACTGTGATAGAAATAAATCAAATAATTATCTATATTCTGAACATCATAGAAAAATCTTGTTTGGTGAATTATACATACCCGTAACATATTCATTAATGTCTATGGTTTTCCCATCAAACTCCTAACGGGCGTATCATGTACCTCACCGGTACTCTTGTTTATATTAATGAGGTTAACTGTGTAATGTAATTTTGTTACACTGAGATTTTTGGATTATAGAGGAAGTCTATTTAGATTAGGCAGCTATATCTTATTCACAATAATAATTGGTAGTAGTTGTTTTTAAATGTGTGACCTTCACCAGACTCTGCATATGTTTACAAGCTGTGTCTAAGTGTGATAGCGTTATAATCATATTGAGGAAAACAGAAATCATGATACAGAATGTCCACCTTTAATGAACTGGAATTCCTAGGTTTTTTTGAGAGAGAAAACGGCTTATTGTGTTTTCATAGCTGTCTCAGAGCAGAAACCCCCATAGTTTGCCCTCAGCCTTGTGCCCTTGTTTACATTATTAAAAGGTAGTTCGGAGTAAAAGAAATAATTAATTCTAAATCATTTGATGGATGATTTACATGACTGCCACCATATGGAAGCCTCATGATCTCGTATGCTTACTGTATGTCAGTATGATGTGTTAAGTGCAGCATTTGAGTGGTAATAATAATAAGAAGAATCTTTGAGAATGTCATTAAGTTTTCATGAGTTAAAGGTACATACACCAATTAAAATTGGATTTAAGTAATTATAAAGTAGACTAAGAAATTTAAGTGTAAACTGGGGTTTAGTCCCTCTCTCCCCCCCCCCCCCCCACACACACACACACACAAACATACTTCTAACTTACTGCCATTGCTATCTGATATTTTGTATTGCTTAAGGTCATACACCTTTTCTTTTCTTTTTTTAAAAGGAACATTAATAACATTGGTTACAATTTATTTTAATGTACTAGTAAACATCTGCATGCATCTTTTTACAATTGCTTATCAACCAGATATTTACAGTACATAAAGTAAAGTTTTTTTTAAAGGTTTTTCTTTCTTTTTAATGTCTTTTTTTTTTTTCCATCTTGTTTTGTTTTGGTTTAAAGTCTAGATTACACAAGACAAAAAAAGCTAAATTAGGTAACACAATTTGAAGTTGCATGTACATGCACCGGTGAAATAACATTAGATTAATGACAATTTAATTTTTCCAGCAACTGACGTTACCTTGGAGACGGTTAGTGTGTTACTGCCGACTTTACGAAGTACACGACCCCAATAGGAAGGAGAAGATTGGACTTCATCAGAGAGAAGTTTTCCTGTTCAATGACTTGATTTTGGTAAATGTTTGCTATTATTGTAAACCTGCTTTTTTTTAAAACTAGTTTTTAATATTAAATTATTATATAGTACATGGTATCCGCCTACCTGGTGGTTTTTGAATTGATTATCACTTTAGCGAGATGACGAGATCACTTGCCTAATAATCAAATTCACAGTAGCCAGCTGAAGAATTAGAATATGTAATGAGCCTTTAGTTTATTTAGTAAAAACAAATTGAATTTTATATAATCTTTTCAAAGGTGGAATTGTATTTATTTTTGGCCATTTGTCTGTGACACCCTTCCTCATTATCTGTTATTGTAATTGCTTCAAGAAAATATATGATAGCTCAGAGTTAACATTCATAAAAATGCCTACTGTGTGTGGTTTCATTTATGGCCACATCAATTTAAACTGCTGTAGCACCTCTTGAGAATGTCCACAAGACCATATTATGGTGCCACAGCATCCCATTGAGGAATTACAGGTCTAGACTAATTCTACAGGGCCAAGATTAATTCTAGAATGTTAAAGTTTAAGCTTCAGGTCCAGAGACCTAATTCACTAAACTCAAGCAAGTTTACGACCTTGCTGTCCAATGCAAAAGTAATGTAATGTTGTTGAAAGTTAAGACAAAATACCAATAATCAAGTGGTGTCATTGGATATGTGTTCCCTGATGACTTTGTTTTTCACGTTTTACGTCAAGAAATGGACAAACTTGTGGTGCTACGGCTGCACCAATGGGATAGCTTTAAATTGTAATAATTCATTACAACATAACTTCATCCCATTGGTCCACACTTAGCAACTGGAGTTTGTTCGTTTCTCGATGAACATAAACATTACGTCACAAGGGAATGTCATATCTGATGACGTCATTTTTATATGGGCACGTTGTCTTATTGAGCGTTATCGTTTATGAACCAAAAATAATTCAAAATAAAGTATGAAATTTTAGTGTTATTCTTAGCAAGTATGATTAAAATTTAAGTATAAGTATTGTCTATCATTTCTTTTACGTTCATCTGGGTTTGAACAAAAGAAATCATCTGCCAACAGTTTGCCCAATGAACGTAAAAGAAATAACAGACAATCCTTAAATGAATATAATAGAAATTTATTTATATGACTAGAATAGATCCCTCCTAGATTTCTTCCTAAAATTGACAGTATTGCTGTGTTCTTGTTCCCTGCAATCTGCAGCTATTGCACACTGTGTACATGCAGTTTTGTAGGAATCTGTCAGTCTTCAATGAGCATTGATTGTTAGATGTGTTGCAAATTCGCAGGCAAACTGCCTGATCAATAGTATTTGCCACTCTGTCAATACTATTTAGTTAAAGTGTTCCGCTAAAGTAAACGATTCTTCTAACTTCTCGATCAATAGAGCTTGTCTAAAAATACCATTAATTGTCATTGCTACTTACGATTTATGTGCATTAAGATAAAAGTTAATTTTATGCATGATTTGCAGCCTGTGTTCTTTATGAGCATGACGCTAGACTGGGTTATGGATCAGTAGTTATCATACTAGAAAGCAGACCTACTCGCACATAACCACCCAGTACTGGGAACATTTTGAGAGCTTCTGGGGATCTTATATTGTAATTTCAAACAAATTTGAAGTGCTTTATCATACATAACATACCATGTTATTGGTAATAAAAGCAAAGTTTACAAAGCTCATGGTTAAACATGTGTAAGGCAAAAACAGGTGTTGGGAATTTGGCCCAAAGTGTTTTACAGAATTCAAGTCCCAAATTGGTAAAAGAAAATGGAGATGGCCACAAATATGACTTGTTTTGATACATTGTGTAAGGCTACATGTACAGTGGTAAACAAATTTGCATGGTTGAAATAAACCAGCGGTAACTACATGCAGTTAAAGATAAAATTTAAACATTGTTTTTTTCTTCTCAAAATGACTTTTAGTCAGACTAGTGGACTTGAAACAAGTTTTGTAAAACATTCTTCAGTAAAGTCCTAACCAAAAATAATGAACTAATACATATTGGAGAGTTTGCTTATTAAAAATAATATTAATAATAATAATTAAAAAACAATTTTAAAAACCCATCTAGAGCAGGGTATGTCTCCAAAATATTTATAGTGCTAATATGTATACACGTATTGTTTATAGTGATTTCCCTAGAAATTAGGCAAGGCATGGTAGACCAAACACTTTTGGGGCTAGGCTATTGAGACGTGGTGCTGCACCATGCTAAAACAAGCTAGGGAAAACACTAGTTTAATTTTATGACAAAACATTTCAAACAAGCTTCATTTGTTATGTTAATTGCCTATATTTAGCACACAAATGACAACCAGTGGTATATTAAACAGGTAGATAGCTGTTTTTGGTGTAATTGGCATGTGAATATATAAGACTTGCTAAGAAAGATATTCTGGAAAACATTGCTAGGGCATTTATTCCAGCAGATTAAACCAGAACGTAATGCTTTTCAGTATATATGTGTGTGTGTTGTATAAAATGGAGGGAAAAAGGCTAACATTCTATGGAATGCAAGATTGTTTTATGAAAATAAATTTTTGATAAATATTTAAAAAGAATTAAGTTATGAATATGATGATTTAAAACCACATCTGAATCTCATGTTGCAGGTCACAAAGATATTTAGCAAGAAGAAAACTGGTATAACATATGCTTTAAAAAAATCTGCGACCTTGTGTGGCATGCAAGTATTCCTGTTTGAAACTTCACGTAAGTATTTTGTTTGTGATACTATAGTTGATGATTTCAGAGAATATTAGAGTTATCTCTTTAACATTTGAGTAGACTTTACTGTATCCATTAAACGAGGCTTTGTCATGCTATTATTAAAGTGTAATTTAAAAGAAAAAATTGACACATAGATTTTGTATACCGTAAAACAGGAAATGTTTTATTTAACGACGTACTCAATACATTTTATTTATGGTTATATGGCATCAGACATATGGTTAAGGACCACACAGATATTGAAGGAGGAAACCTGCTGTCACCACTTCATGGGCTACTCTTTTCGATTGGCAGCAAGGGATCTTTTATATGCACCATCCCACAGACAGGATAGCACATACCACGGCCTTTGATGTACCAGTCGTGGTGCACTGGTTGGAGTGACCTTAAAACAGAACCAAAATTTAGTCTTAACTGATCACCAAAACTATCAAAATTTTTAATAATTTGAATTTTTATAAAATAAAATAAAAAGTATAAAACTAATAAAACAAGAGGCAATTCAATTTGCACTAAAACTCTAGGTCAGTGATTTCCTATAATCCACTTATGTCTTGACAAGATTCCATTACTGTGAAACAACAAATAAGGTGTGTTCTGTGGATTTCTGGGACAGACAAGACAAATAATCAATACCCTCACTTCTGGTTTTGTTTATCCCACTTGTAACTCCCACACAGCAGCTGCCAGAACCTGAGTGAATTAACTCCATTCCTTAGAACCAGCACCATGTAATCAACAAACTATAGATATATAGATTAGATGACTACCAGTTATATGTGCATTAATTATTCATTATATACGTTAGCAACAAGATATAGATTATAGATTAGAATTTTGATGTTTGTAAACTCACATACATCTAGCAGTTATTTTTACATTAATTATTTATCAAAATGTAAACTTTTATTTACCATGAAATCAGTCAGTGTTACTAACTTCAAAAGAACTTGTGTTTATATTCAGTCTTAACCTAACCTTGTTTGCTTTGAATTTATAATACATGCATAATGTTATTTTTGAGTTATAATGTTTTGAATTTAAATATTGTGTTCACTTCTGGATAGATATCCAGTTGTGTTAAAAAAAAAATTTAATAATAATTTGAGGAACACTGGTTGTGGATTTCAGTAGTAAGGTTAATTAGAATGTTTGTTAATTAAAACATGAATAGCAAAATGATTTTCATTGTAAATGCCCAATAGTTACTCTTTGCCATAAGTTAAAAGCGTTGACCCAAATTATTAAGCAGTGTAAAATAGTTTGGTTTTTACATCTTTATTAACCATTCAAAAAGAAAGAAATGTTTTATTTAATGACACACTCAACACATTTTATTTATGGTTATGTGGCGTCAGACCACACAGATTTTGAGAGGAAACCCGCTGTCGCCACTACATGGGCTACTCTTTCCGATTAGCAGCAAGGGATCTTTTATTTGCACTTCCCACAGGCAGGATAGCACAAACCATGGCCTTTGTTTAACCAGTTATGGATCACTGGTCGGTGCAAGTGGTTTACACCTACCCATTGAGCATTGCGGAGCACTCACTCAGGATTTGGAGTCGGTATCTGGATTAAAAATCCCACGCCTCGACTGGGATCCGAACCCAGTATCTACCAGCCTGTAAACCGATGGCCTAACCACTACGCCACTGAGACCGGTCTTATTAACCATTAAATGACACATTACTTGTAATGTCTTGCTGAAATTGTCAGTTTTGGCAAATTTAATGTTTCTGGCCATCATCTTAGTAGCTCAGAATGCATTTTATGGGAAACAGAAATTCAAAAAGTATGTACATCTGAAATGTTTGACATCCAATAACTGATGATTAATGTGCTCTAGAGGTGTCATTAAACAAAATAAAATTTAACTTTTTAACTAAAACTGGTTCACTGACTTTAATGTTTTTGGTGTTACTCATGTTTTTATCAGTGACTGAAAGTTTTTTTGTTTTTTTTAAAGAATAATTGAATTGTGTAAGGCACATTGTTGATAATGGTTCTTGGTGATGACCAAAGCCAAACTGCCGTTGATGTTGAGAGAATGTTTCGTTGATGTTGAGAGAATGTTTCATCGTTTGTTTCAGATTACCAGTTCGGTGTTCAGCTGACCAGCAGCATTGATGGCAAGGTGTTGATGACCTTCAATGCCAGGAACGACCACGACAGACAGAAGTTCATAGATGACTTGAAAGAAGCTATATTAGAGGTATGATGCTGGAGTTAATTGCACTTCTCAGTAAATACCACCATCTATTTTTTGCTGTAAAACAGTCTGTTGCAGGGCTTACACTGGAACAAATTTTGGTTTAGCCAATTTTTAGATATGTACATGTATGTTGAGTATTTCCTTGAAAAGTATTAAAATGTGGTTAATTTAAGGAATATTTTATTAGCCAAAAATTAAATGTTGTAGCCACTTTTAATAATAATTAGCAGTTGGCTAATTTGGCCATGTACAGGGTGAGCCCTGCTGTAGTAAATTAGGCAGCAATGTTATACAGTAATATTTAAAGATCTATAGTTGTCCTGGAAAAAATACTCTGGCTTACTTATTTACTTCAAATTCTATCCAGTGATTTTGATGGAATTAAATGGACATGTTTTGTCTTAGTCTTGTAAATAAGCACTTGTGTGTTTGTGCTGACAAGTGAAAAACTGCTTGAACATGCAAACTGTACATTGGTGGTTGTCCGTTGACGGTAAAAAAAATTAAAATGCTATTTCATTTTGAGCAATTTATTGATTTGCTTCAACTTTCAATGATAATATTACAGAAATTAGTTTTTTTTACGACAGACTTTATTCCAGTCTCTCACATATAAACACACAGCCCATGTAGAGGGGTATAACTTTATAAATTTTAAATATTAAAAAAACCACCACTAAAATTTTCACAGACTAACGGCATGGAACAGATGCGGATCGAAGAAGAGATGCACCGTCACCGCGTGAACCACAACACACTGGACAAACACTATGCCCATGACGACTCGCGGGTACACATGTACGAACTTTTGAAGCCCTCCGACCCTGCCACTAACAGGCTGTCTGCACCCGAGTGTGGCTTGAAGAAAGTCCCTCTTTCCAACTCGCTTACTGATCTGTGTGAAGGTATGCATGCGCATGCTGCATGAGTGGCGTCTTTTTACTTTGCCGTGTCGGCCATTTTGAATTTTACGTTTCAATTATTACTGTAACATATGTGTCATTTGATTTTGTTAGTCAGGGTTTTCCGGTGGATCATCAGTGGTGGGAACATATTTTCATAGGGAAAATAAAGACGGTTTCTTGTTAACAGGAAAATAGCCTTTATATGACTAAAGATTGTCGTCTAACTTATTTTATATTTAAAGTATTGTTGCAAAAATTAAATTACCATAGCTAGGTAATGTGAAAAGTAGAGCTGCACGGTTTTACCAATATACAGATATATTATGATTTAAAAGGTAAATAATGTACCGGCCATTGGACATAAGGCTGGTAGGTACTGTGTTCGCAGCCCAGTACCGGCTCCCACCCAGAGCAAGTTTTAACGACTCAATGGGTAGGTGTAAGACCACTGCACTGACTTTTCTCTCACTAACCACTAACAACTAATCACTAACCCACTGTCCTGGACAGACAGCACAGATAGCTGAGGTGTGTGCCCAGGACAGCGTGTTTGAACCTTAATTGGATATAAGCACGAAAATAAGTTGAAATGAAATAATATGTATTAATACACTATATAATTTCACTAGTGTGTGTTGTCAGTTGGAAACACCACTCTTGTGGTTGGTTTCTTTAAATCACATTGTCCTTAGTTTTGAAAAAGGAAAGCACTGACATTTCTAAACAGACTTCACTGAGGTAGCCCATATGTTTCAAAATTTAAATAATGAAATTCATCTTTACATATTTTCTTTCTTTTGTTAGAAGCTTTCTTCAAAACATTTGATGCTGTTGCTAATGATATATATATACATACATTATAAAAGTGATACACATAAATTTCTCTACACAATGAACATTATATTTTGGAAATGAAAGCACCAGTTTTGAAAGAATGAAGAGTTGTAATTAAACATGTTACTAAGTGAGATATTCTATGAAAATGATCCACTGAGAAAAACCTGATGTTTTTGTTGGTTTTGTATCTGTTTTTTGTCCACCCAGCACTGAAGTATTATGTATTTGTGGTTTAATTAAAGTAGCTACCACAATCTGTCAGTGAACTACCATACCTGCTAATAATACATTGAAACATATTTATCTTTTTTAAAGGTATGTTGACATGTGAATGGGTGGAAAAAGGCTATATTTCATATAGTGTATTTAAATTTGTATGTGTAATATGTTGTATACTAAATATTTTATGTGTTTGGTATTCTGGATTAAATCAGTTTGAAAGAAAGGCATTTAATATTTTAATATCCCAAAAAGTTTTAATTTTTAATTTTTTTTTTATCTGTTATGTTCAGCCCTCTACATTGCAACAATTTTTTTTCCATTTGGTGACTAAAACATTTCATACTGTCTATATAAGAAATAGAAGTAAGTGCCATCTGACTCCTAGATGAAAAAGGGCTGGGACTTAGCCCAGTAGTAAAGCGATCACTTGATGCGCTGTCAGTTTGGGATCGATTCCCATTGTTGGACCCATTGGGCTATTTCTCGTTATAGGCAGTGCACCACGACTGGTATACCAAAAGCTGTGGTATGTGCTATCATGTATGTGGTGAATATAAAAGATCCCTTGCTACTATTGGAAAACTATAGCGGGTTTCCTCTCCAAGACTATATGTCAAAATTACCAAATGTTTGACATCCGGTGATTAATAATTCATTGTACTCAGTGGTGTCGACCGGCCTCGGTGGTGTCGTGGTTAGACCATCGGTCAACAGGCTGGTAGGTACTGGGTTCGGATCCCAGTCGAGGCATGGGATTTTTAATCCAGATACCGACTCCAAATCCTGAGTGAGTTTTCCGCAAGCCTCAGTGGGTAGGTGTAAACCACTTGCACCGACCAGTGATCCACAACTGGTTAAATAAAGGCCATGGTTTGTGCTATCCTGTCTGTGGGAAGCGCAATTAAAAGATCCCTTGCTGCTAATTGCAAACGGTAGGCCATGAAGTGGTGACAGCAGGTTTCTTCTCTCAATATCTGTGTGGTCCTCAACCATATGTCTGACGCCATATAACCGTAAATAAAATGTGTTGAGTGCGTCGTTAAATAAAACATTTCTTTGAGTGGTGTCATTAAAAACCCCAAGAAAACCTAGATGGAAAAGTTAATTTAAAGGGCTGATTTGTGATATCACAGTACTAAACCTTTAACATGACAAAGACAAGGCCATACAATATTTTTAATTTCATAATCACAAACAATTTTCTGTAACAGATTTTTTTTTATTACACATTAGAAGATGCTTAATCATAGCCATTCTCAGGTGTTAGCATGACGGGGGGGGGGGGGGGGGGAGGGGGTTGGTTATTTTTTGTAGAAATCTTTTTTTAGGTAACTGCACCTAATAACACATTGATAAGACTGCTAGCTCATCTATCATTTCAGAGTTTTTTTCCCTCTCTGTACTGTCAGTTTCACCTGCGAGATGGTAACTCTTCCTGACCCCTTTGATGTGGTAACATGGAAAGCACTTTTTTTAATCTCCCAAGTATCGTGGCTTTATCATTCTGGCTTGTTTGAGATATTGGCTTTTCTCCCAGTTATCAACGTCAGTGATTTTCTTGTATCCTGTGAAAACTGATGTTAATAGACTGATGGTACACCTTCCAGCAAAATTATTTTCTATAATGTTAGAGCTTTGAAGCAGCACACTGAAAGAATAAGATGTTTTTTTAATGTAATAAAATGTTTATAATTTTGGTATTTAATTTAAATTAATATAAACGGTATGTTTATTTTTCCAAATAAAAGAGATTACTGTGTGTAATACTTTTTTCAAAAACTTTAATTAATGTTTTTACAACTAATGAAATTTTTAAAAATTTCTTGACATCTTTAATAAGGAAGCTTCAAAACTGTATATGTACATATTTTAAAATATAGAGAAGCCAGAATTTATCACACTTAAAACTAAGTTTAAAAAATCTCACAAAATTCATTAACAAGTTATGTTTACTTCAGAATTTATAACTGTAGCCTAACTGGTTTAAAGTGTTGAACGATGTGTATTCCATCGGCTCTGTAAGCCGACAGTAGATTTGTTATCCCCATAACAAAATAGCAGAGGCACATCAGGGGCAGATCCAAGAAATATTTTGCAGGATGGGGGGAAAGGACTAACAGGGAAGGAGGAGAAAGGGCACATGAACCAACTCATCAAAAGGGAATCCCAATTTAAAAGTAAAAAGTTAATAAAGAAAAAAGGTGCACTTGAATATTTTTATGGAGGGATAAGGTCCCCTGGTTCCACCCCCCCCCCCCACCCCACCCCCCTGGATCTGCCTCTGCACATAAAGCAGAATACATCACACTGACTGGGAGAACATAGACACTTCCACAGACAGGATAGCTACATATCGGCCTTTAATAATACTGGTCATGGTGCACTGGTTGGGGTACATGGCTTACAATTCACGTGGCTTACAATTCATGGTTTGGCACTGGACTCACACTGGGTTCATGTCTACACTGCACCAGTGAGCCTGCTGATGATACACTATGAACTGGTGCTTTTGTGCAGCAACCAAGTATAAAAATTAATATTGGTAGCTTTTATTTAAATGCTTAACAAAGACACTCCCTCGTGGAGTCTCGCCTGGCTTGTGAATTGAACTGTGAACCTTTTCGGTAATATGTTTGTTGCCGGACTTCTACAGCTTAGAGATTTTTTATCAGCGTCTTCACACAGATGTTTTCTTTTGATGAATGCGATCAGCTTCTCCTTGCCAGAGTGTGCCACAAATGCTTACATATCCTTAACTGCTTTGTATCGAGTTTCAAAGAGATGAATATGCTATGTTCCTGCTGTCTGGCACATGCTTAACAGTTTGATCTTTCTCTGGTTTTTACCCTTTTGTCCTGTCATTAATAACGGTTTTGGTCTGTGTGCTGCCCAAGTGGTAGGCTACTCACTGGCCACTTGAATTACCTCATTGAAGCTATTTTTAATTTACCTGGGGAATGCAATGAAACTGTAGAATGGACATGGAGAATGTCTACCTGTGGTAGGATACAAGTTGTCAAGATAAATCCTTCGTAGAGTTAATGACTGTTTTCTCTTTTGAACTAGTACTCCATGGCTGATGGACGCCAAAAGCTGTAATAGGAAAGTAGATATGGCTACATATACACACACCAAAAGCTGTAACGGGAAATTAGATATGGCTAGAGATGCCTCTAACAAACACCAGAAATCACCTCTGAAGTAATGGGGGTGGAATCTAGCTCAGTCGGTAGAGCACTCGCCTGAGGTGCTTGAGTCGTAGGATCGAACCACCTCCGTTTTTCCCCCATTCCCTACCAGTGCCTTATGACTGGTATATCAAAGGCCATGGTATGTAATGTCCTGTCTGTGGGAAAGTGCATATGAAAGATCCCTTGATAATGGAAAGAGGAACATATAGCACATTTCCTATAAGACTGGGGCGGGACGTAGCCCAGTGATAAAGAATTCACTTGATGCTCGGTCGGTCTAGAATCGATCCCTTTCGGTCGACCCATTGTGCTATTTCTCGTTACCACCAGTGCTCCACAACTGGTGTAACAAAGGCCATTGTATGTACTATCCTGTCTGTGGGATGGTGCCTATAAAAGATCTTTTGCTGCTAATCGAAAAAGAGTAGTCCATGAAGTGGCGACATCAGGTTTCCTCTCTCAATATCTGTGTGGTCCATAACCATATGTCTGACACCATATAACTGTAAGTAAAATGGGTTGAGTGCATCGTTAAATAAAACATTTCCTTCCTTCCAATAAGACTACATGTCAAAAATTACTTTATAGCTGAGTGTTGATAAATCAGTGTGTTCTTTTGGTATCGTTAAACAAAGTAACTTTGAAATGGTTGAATTAAGTCCACAGAAAAGATATGGGGAATGGCAGGTGTGTGGCATAGATGGCCACAAGAGGCAAGCACCTATCACAGTTGGAGAGACAATAATGGGATGTGGATGTTTACAGCAAAATAAGTTAAAATATCTCTTTAAAAATATTTAAATCATTAATTATGACCACATTTCATACCTTTTTATTAACTTATATCATTGAGGGGAACATTAACTGTTTCTTTTCCTTTTCCCCAAAGCATTATTTTCCACTATGGTACCAGTAACAAATTCATTGTGTCAGTGATAAACCTCATTGTAAATTCTGTAGATTGGCAATGGCCACGTTTAAATCGTCAAACTACATAATAATTGTCGATGCAGCAACATAAGTATTATTCAAATGGATTTCTGCTTAATGGAGCATTTCTCCTGAGAGTTCTGTTTTATGGGAAACTGTCAGGAATTAAATTTGTATCATTTTGATATACTCGTTTGTGCCATTTAAAAAAAAAATTGGTATTCTACCCATTAGCTATGGCCTTTTATAGCTCATCCTGATTGCCATAAACATAATTGGAATTTCAAGGTCATCAAAGGCATTTTACATCATCTACATAAAACATTTTATTGATTGAGCAAGATAGATATGATAGGGAATGTAATGTACAATTTGATCTAGACCGTTGTTGTTGAACATTTGCTACTGATAGAGTTAATGTAAGTCTTGTTGTTAGCACTGTGTTGTCCCAGCTTCAGACACTGTTCGGATGGCGTGTGCCAGACGTGTTGTCCAACAGCACACTATTATGTTCAATGTTTCATGGCTTTCTGCTCTGTGGTTAAATTGTTGTCTTCTGTGGACATCAGTTGCAAGGCCACTGAACCAACATGTAAATTTGGTGCCCAGTAAATGTTGTGGATCAATATTGTCGTGCTATTGTTGTTGTTGGCCTGTTGTGAAAACTCTTTCTCCTCTTCTCTTAGTCTGTTGTTCTCTATGTTCTGAGGCCTAATTCACAAAGGTCTCTTAGGCTCTGCTAGACAACAAAGCATCCTCTTTGTAAGTCTTTTAGCATTGCACTCCAAGATCACTAAGTTACAAGAGTTTAGTGAATTAGGTCCCTGGTCTTTTAACTTAGTAATAAGTGGTCTTTATGTGAATAAGTTGCACTGAACTGAATTGAAATAATATTGTATCTTACAACCTGATGAAGACACCAACTGGATGACATTATTGATGTGGACAATAGATTTCATGTGAGATTTTTAGTACTGTGTGTGTAATTGAGGATATAGAGATGTATTGAGTACTAGGGGATGGGGATTCATGAATTCATCATAGCTTTAATCATGAGTTTGAATATTTCTTTTTTGAAAAAATTCTGAATTATCCCCCTCACAATGTACAGTACATATCTTCAGTCTGATTGTAAAAACAAGCCTTCAGTCTTACTGTAAAAACAAGTCTTCAGTCTTATTGTTAAAACAAGTCTTCAGTCTTATTGTAAAAACAAGTCTTCAGTCTTATTGTAAAAACAAACCGAACCATGTACAAATATGTAGAATATGTGCCGAATTCTGTACATACATGATTTTTTTTTTTCCTTTTTAAAAAATAAATAAATACGGTAATGGATAATAAATAGCATTGTTATACAAAGATAAACATTTGAGCAGTATTTAGGTTCCGTGAGTGAGTGTGAGTTGTAAGCCACCTGTTTAGTATGTCAGAGATCAGTACTTAGATTATTCCCTTACACAGGCAAACTTTTCATTGGGATTGTTTTGGGGTTGTTGTTTCTTTTTTAAAATCCTTTTCATCTTGTAATGTTAATTTTGCAAACTCAAATAAAATATGTACTGTTCATGCCAGCAAAATTAATTATAGCAAAAAGTTTAAATTGTACATATCCATACCAAAATAAATAAAGGAATATAGGTAATAAAGGTATAGATAAGTAGTTACAGCAGGTATGGTGGGCTACCTAGAAGAAAATGTATAATATTGTCTTTCTTCTATGACTTGGAACTTTTATGCAGGAGGACAGGATGTATCCCAGTGGGAAAGGGTTCACTTGATCCGTGGTCTGTCTAGGATCGATCCCTGTCGGTGGGACCATTGGGTTATTTCTTATTCCAGCCAGCCCTCCACAACTGGTATACTAAAGGCTGTGGTATGTGTTATCCTGTCTGTGGGAAGATGCATATAAAAGATCCCTTGCTACCAATGGAAAAATGTAGTAGGTTTCGTCTCAGAACAGTGGTAAAGTGCTCACTCAATGCACGGTCAGTGTGGGATCGATCCCCGTTTTTATGCCCATTGGGCAATTTCTCGTTCCAGCCAGTGTACCACGACTGGCTTATCAAAGGCTGTGGTGTGTACTACCCTGTCTGTGGGATGGTGCATATAAAAGATCCCTTGCTGCTAATTTAAAAGAGTAGCCCATGAAGTGGCGACATCAGCTTTCCTCTCTCAATATCTGTGTGGTCCTTAACCATATGTTTGATGCCATATAACCGTAAATAAAATGTGTTGAGTGCGTTGTTAAATAAAACATTTCTTTCTTTCTTTCTTTCTTTAATAATGACGTGTTTGTTGAAATTGCAGCTCCAGGGATGAAGCGAGGTAGCAGTGGAGCGTCCCTAGACAGCGGAGTGGTAGGTATAACATCAGCTTGTTATTTCACCACCCTGGCCGGGCAATCGGTGGGTGGGGCATTTACAGTTTAGGGCTCAAACTTAATAGTGACATGGATGGCAGTTGCAATATGAACTACCATAGGTCGGGGGTTTTACCAATGACAGTTTTCCCCGCTCAACCCCTGCAATTAAGAAAATGTCCACGGCAAAAAAAAATACACCATTGAAAGAAACCTGAATCTAGTCCAAGGCAGAAAAGTGCTGTTGAGAATTTAAAATTTTACGTCAATCTCCATGACATCGTCGATTACTTTGGATAATTGGAGGGGTTTCCTGCTGGATACATATTTTTGCTGTTGGATGAAGAAATCATTTCTGGATTTAATTTTATTTATGTTAGTTAGTTTGTTTGTTTGTTAGATAAGTTGCTCCAGATGGCAAAAAACATTCAAAATTAGCAAAAGTAGAGTCCTGAACATTGTCTTTTACAAAAAAAAAAAAAAAAATCTGTTACATCAGTCCAGCACACTACTCAATCGTATAAATATAGACCTTAAACACCAGTGTAGGTGAACAACAGTGTGACCTAATTTACAAACATTTTAGGTTATGGATCATTATGTAGGACACTTTCAATGGATGACTTGATGGCATTTATAGGTATCCTAAGTTGGTCTTAAAAAGGTAGCCACTTGAAGATAGTGGGCTGCTTAATGAAGGCCACTCTGGCCCCAGCATTAAGTCTTAAGCTAAAAGCTTTAATATAAAGTGTTACCCATACTAATTAGCAGGTAAAGACTGCTTAAATGTTGAGTCTAGAAAGTTGTATAAGCACAAGCCCTGTACTATAGTAGTTAATACTGAGAATAATAAGATGGTTTCTTACACAGGTGATGGTTTAACAGGTGGTCTTACTTTTCTCCATATTAATTATTGGTATCACAGTATTTGAACATTCCAACTTAACCATTGGTCCATGTAATACCAACTGCCTGCAGAAAGTTGGCCAGCTTTCTGCTGTCACGACTTCTACGACTGTCCAGTTGCTAGTCTGAGCATCCTTACAACTCTTATTCTCGTCGTATAACCCATTATTTGTTAATCTTGAGTGCACCCATTGTAAGTTGGTAGTTGGGGAAATTATAACACAACCATCGAGTTGGCCAACTTTCTGCTGGCAGTTGGTAGTCTGACCCAAGGATAATTCACTAAACTCTCGCAACTTGGCGATCTTACAGTGCAATGCAAAAATACTTGCCAGGACAATGCAGTGTTGGGCATTGTAAATTAGGCCCCTGGAACTTACATCTTTGCAATATCACAGTGCAGTTCAAAAAAATTTGCAAGCAAGATGTGCAGTTGTTCAAGAGATATTAATTAGGTCTCTGGTATCTTTGGAGATCTATATTATGATATTAAATAAACAAAAAACCTAGTAGAATATAATGACAGCAATCTTGTAAGCTATGAATTTTAATTTAAGAATAAAAGCAGCTGGTTCCCAACTAAAAAAACTTTTTTTTTTTTAAAAGGGCAGAAAACATTGCCATTTTACATTGTAAATACTATACTATAGTGAACATCTTTTATCATACTATGGAATTTACTACAAGTTATTTATTTGTGAGCTGAATGTTTGCTAAATTGAACACAAAAATAAAAGTTTTTTGTTATTTCCAAAACAATTTTACTTTTCTTCTTATGTCAGACCTAACTGAAATAATTTATATAAAAAAAGAGCATTTTTTGTAGGAGGATGGGACGGATTACAAGTAACTGTGTTTTTTTTTTTTATTGTAGGTATCAGGAAGTGTGGGCAGTTCCAGTAGTCGAGAAGAAGCATTCTCACCTAACCCAGCGCGAACAGCCAGGCCACAGCCAGTGCATGTGAAGAGTTCGGGCAGACAGAGCAAGAACTCACAGGTCCAGCTGAAGAAAGACCTGCCGGAGGGAACAGAAGTCTAACTTGCAGGATGGTGTCTGCTGCAACAAGACTTGGCCTCATAGACAGCAACATAGTATTGGACAGAAAACGTAGCATCTGGCCATCATGTTCTTGCACAGACAACATAACATTTGGTTATCATGTTCTTGGATAGACAACATAACATCTGACCATCATGTTCTTGAATAGACAAAGTAACATCTGGCCATCATGTTCTTGGATAGACAAAGTAACATCTGGCCATCATGTTCTTGGATAGACAAAGTAACATCTGGCCATCATGTTCTTGGATAGACAAAGTAACATCTGGCCATCATGTTCTTGGATAGACAAAGTAACATCTGGCCATCATGTTCTTGGATAGACAAAGTAACATCTGGCCATCATGTTCTTGGATAGACAACATAACATCTGACCATCATGTTCTTGAATAGACAAAGTAACATCTGGCCATCATGTTCTTGGATAGACTAAGTAACATCTGGCCATCTGACAAAAAAAAAAAAATGCATTTGGATTCACAAATAAAACAGGTCATAGAAGCTAACGTCCGAGAATGACTGTTGTGTAACCAAAGTAATATCATCACGTTGATAGATGGTAGAAGAGTTGATGGAGAATTGAGCAAAATTACATCAACCACCACCGATAGAATTAGGAGATTATGTTCATTGAAACTTAAGAGGAATTTAACTACCATCTACAAGATCAGACTTCTGACAAAAATAAAATCTTTAGAATTTTGATGGTTCAGTGAAAATGTGAAATGAAGGCATAGTTCCATAATAACCTAGAACCTCATCATTATCCAGCAGGGACCAAGATCATTTGTTTTGTTTCTTTGGAGGCTCATTTCCCAACATCACTGATAAACAAATGCTAGGACTCCTTAGTTTTCCAGTGCCCAAAGTCTTTCATTTTGAGTTGCACAAGTTGTCATACGGTAATAGATCTTGTCTGCACCTAGGTAGTATTAGCAATTTGTTGTGCGATTCTGACTGCCTTATCACGTTATGGCCATACAGTGGACTGCTTCCTTGTGCCTGCATTTTGAAAAGACAGTGTCATGAGATGTGTGGAAAGTGGTACCAAAATCTCGAGTCTTATAAACGGATGTTAAGAATGAGCTTAACTTAGATGAAGGCATTAGTACTGAGATGAGGTGAATAAAGAAATATGCAGAATTCTCATGTAATCCAAATTGTTTTGAATATACAAAACCAAGAAAGAAACAGTAGGATTTATTTCTCAATAAGGGCTTTGAGGAACTTGAAATATTAACGAATACAAATTTTGAATCTAGATTTGAATGCCATACAAATTTCATACAAATATTGTTAACTTGTATGACCTAATTAGATGAGATTCTAAAGATATGTATGTATGAAACCATATTGGTTCCACTCAAAACCATCCTGCAGTGAAATCATATTTTGACATAAACTAGTAACCAATGTTTTTGATGTTGGAAAGAGGTTTTGCAGAGCATGTAAAAGATCTCTCATTACTAACGTGAAAATGTAGTGGATTTCCTCTGATGTCAGAATTACCAAATGCTCGACATCCAATAGCCGATGATTAATAAATCAGTGTGCTCTAGTGGTGTCGTTAAACAAAACAAACTTTAACTTTATTTGAAACTGTTACACCAGGCTGCATGAAAACCACAACTAATTACTACAGTAACAGTAAAATATGCAGTTCTCACCAGTAGCTTCATATACATGTGTTTATTGCATATTTCTGTATTCATGTCTGTCTAGTGATAAAGAAAAGGAAAAGATAATGAAGGCTGAAAGGGAGTTATTTGTGCAGCATTTTTAGTTGATGAAAATGTTTGTTAATAATCAACATGTCGACTAGGTTAACAAGTTAGTAGAAGACTTGACAAATTGAAAATATGAGCAGCGAGTGATGTTTCAGAGAGGAACACATACATATCAGTGTTCAAGACAGACATGTATTAATTTTTGGTGCAACCCAGCAGCGTTTGATTTAATCTATAGGATTATTCTTTATTGGTCTGTTTATGGAATGGTGTGTTTGTATACTATCAAGGGCAGATAATTTATGCAAATTTCATTTCATGGATTTTTTCCAGTATTTCTAACTGTATATTTCTGTGCATTTTTGAAGTTTTTCTACTTTTTGTTGAAAAGGGAGACAAACGGAAACTTACCATTAGTTATTATGCTGCAGAAATTTGGAGAATCATTGTTAATATATATATGTAGTGTGAATGGATGTAATCATTTCAATATGCAAACTGGATGTCAAAGTTCAAACTAGGGAAACTGAATTTTGATAATGGTAATCATGGAATCGGAATCGTTATAAAATAGAAAATACCTATTCTTGCCAACCAGAAAATATCGATTATGTATACCATTTGTCTGCCCATGTGGGTGTATTATTACAGTTGTGTTACTATCATTTTTATTACAGTTAAAAGCAAAGTTGTCATTTTGCAAAAAGCAAAGGTAATAGTACTGTTTTGTTTTTTCAGACTAGTACAAACTGCATCAAAGTAATTATGTTGTCTCCTGGTTCAAGATGTATTGCCAGCATCTTCCTCTTTCAGTCTAAAGTGCAATATTGATGTCTCGAACATATAGTACTCTTTCATTTCTGTCATCCTTGACATACCTCAGAATAAAAACTGTCTTTGTGTATTTAAATTGCTGAGATAACATTCTGAATAATTAAGGGTAATATCTCTGTAGGATAGAGGTGGTAGAAGTTTAAGTTTAATATCACCTAGCCACTATCTTAATGTTCATAACATGATTTAATAAAAGCTATAAATATTAGTTAATTTCTATAATTTGCACAACTATCTGAAATGTTCCAAGTCTAGGGTGGGTGAGACGGTGAACAGTGTAGTTTTTTTCTATGTTCACAAGACTTCTTTTTTGTGCTTACCTTTGTACTGTTAATTATGCAACATTTAATATTTTTCTTGTACAAAATAATGTATATCAAACAAATTGATAGTAAAATTAAGATTTCAAAAACACGTCAAAAGATCAAAATTATATTTGGGTGTCTGTGCATGCGTGTATTTAATTTGAGTGAAAGTGAAAACTTGGTGTAGTGGAAGAACAAAATTATTGTAAAAATGTAAATAGAATTTCATATGTGGGAAGAATCAATAGCTTTGTTCAATGAAAATTCACTAATCAGAAAGTATTTTAATGTTTATTTTCCATTCATGATGTATAGAGCTTTATTAAATTTTGACTATTTATATATAATTTTTGTAGGAATGTTTTGTTTCCTAAGTTATATGGAATGGATCTTTCTTCATTCATCCATCCATTTGTTACAGTTGCCAGAGGTGCTTGATAGTGTAAGGGAGATAATCTAGAGCACACAATTTAGGAAATGTTTTCAAATAAGAGTTTCACATATTAAATTTATTTATATGTATTTATTTTGTAAATCCATGGATGTAACTAATAGTAATAATTAATGATTATAGTGTGTAAAAAGGCACAGAAAGTGACAAGACAACTATTAAGTTTTATTAATAGTTAACAAATTCTATTTCTCTGAAGATTGCAAACAACTTACATTCTTACATTTACAGTGATACGACATCATTTGTTGACATGTTAATACATTCACCTTTAATCATTTTTAAATGTTTTTTTTATTATTATTTAATATTGAATTTTAAAAAAAATATTGTATACTAGTTCACTTTTGCAATTTTTTATATATTTATAAAATACACACAAGTGGATAAATCCTAAATATATTATCAGTGGCGGATCCAGAAAATCCATTGGGGGGGGGGGGGGATGCCAAGGGAACTTTGGAGGGGGATGAAAATTAATATATAATAAAATTAAAACTTGCAAAATTGGGGGGAGGGGGCAGCAGCCCCTGCTGCCCCCTCCCAGATCCGCCTCTGATTATGTTCTGTAGAATATTTAATTTCAACAACAAATGATGACTAGTATTATGAGAATTCAATTCCTGACCTCTCCTGCAACTATAGGACAGCATGCTGTTGTTTTGTTGTGTATATTATTATACATTATGTACAAGCTTCATTGTATTTCTCAATAAGGAGAGGAGCTTGACCCATACACATGGGTGTTGTTTTCATTCTCACAGATTTGCCAAATTAAAATGCAAAACATATCTCTTGTGTTGTTGTTTATATTTATCACAAAAAGAGTACACTGTTGCTCATTGGCAGTGCTTTCACCTGAAGTGTAATTCAATGTGCAGACCCTAGTTTTAGTCTGTAAAAATAGTTAATCTACAACCCTGCAACACATTTGGATCAAGTTATAACAGAGAGAAGCCAAAATCCTTGATGTTTAAACGGGGAAATACTGTCTTAAAAATAACTAGAGAGACTACCCTTTTAACATGCAAAATAACTAGAGCTTGTCTTGATAACCATTACTTCTCAGACAAACAATGTTTTCAGAATTATTAAAAATGTATTTTGGGGTATTGCAGGGTGTATACTACCAAATCAAATCCCATAGACGACAATAGTAACATATGCGGCTAAAACTCCTACCTGCAACGTATCAACCGACATAAACGCTACGGATATAAATACTACCACCCCTTACACTTAAAGTGAATCAGAAAAAAATGGGGGTCAAGCTGCTCGTTTCTGAGATAACGGGTAGCGTCTATGACTACCCTAGTTCCGCACAAAATTTGAGTACTTTTTTTTACAGGTACCCCATACATGTTTCAAGCACAAGGCTACTTGACACGTTGGTACTAGATGAAATAAAATTGAACATTTATTTTACCCAGATGAAACTATTATTTTTTACAACCAACACACTCACATTTATAACCAATCACAGGACTTGTGGTGTTCACTTCTCTATCAAAAGTTCGGTGCACCTCGAACTTTGACCCAGCCGGAAGTTATTTGGTATAGTACTACCTGCAAAGACTTAAATGACCATAACCACTTCAGGTGTATGAAAATGAATATTCTATATAATAAAATGTGCTTTTAATTTTTTATTATAAAATGAATAGTGAAAAATATGTTGTTTAAAAACTAGGGTCTGTCGCTTTAACACCTTTGCAGAATCAATGTCAACCTTCTCTGTGTCGAGTGCAAAAGAACAATAATACATTTGTCAACTATTTTCCTGGTTCTCAAAGTGGTCATGTTTAGTAAACACAACTGTTCCTACTGAATTTTTTGTTCAATGACACCACTATTTAATTAATCATCAGCTATTGGATGTCAAATATTTGATAATTTTGACATATAGTCTTGGTAGCAATGGATCTTTTATATGCACCATCCCACAAACAGGATAGCACATACCACAGCCTTTGATATACCAATCGTGGTACACTGGCTGGAATGATCCTCCTGGATCCACAACTGTTATGATGAAGATAATCTGGTCTCTGTAGTGCAAATGTAAAGAATCCTAGTTACTTTGAGAGTAGCCCATATTTAAGAAAGGAAATAAAGGTACACATAAGAGCTTGTAAATTTGAGATTTGGTAATTTTGACATAGTCTTAGAGAGTTAGTAGCAATGGATATTGTATATGCACCAGCCCACAGACAGAATAGCACATACCATGCCCCTTGATATAGTCATGCACTGGCTGGGATGAGAATAGGCCCAATGGGTCCACCAATGTGGATTGATCCCAGATCTATCACCCATCAGGCAAGTACTTTACCACTGAGCTACGTTCCGCTCTGCACCTTATAGATACATGCTGAGTCATCTTTTTTCTTTTTATTAAGTTTGTATTGTCATAGACAAATGTGCTTTATGAACTTTTTAGACCGTACTAAGTTACTAAAAGAAACCCTTTCAACCAAGTTTTAAATGCCCAATAGTGTGCAGTTGGATACCTATCAAATATAAAAGCTAGTCAATAAAGAATCTGAGAGTTGTAATCAAATTTCACTGTTTTAAACGGATAAAAACTCAAATTTACCCAAAATAACCCACAAAAGGAATATTTAATGATACCTAGACATTTTAACTACAGCTATTTGTCATGGTTACTTTGACATTTCATTGGATAGAAAGAAACCCGCTTTTGCCATATAAGCCAGTAAATCAGCAAGGGATCTTTCATATACTTTCCCATAGACAGGGCAGTACATACCAAGGCCTTTGATGTACCAGTCATGGGGCACTGGATGGGAAGGGGGGAAAAAGTCCATAAATGGGCAATCAAATCTGTGATTCATCACACCTAGCTTCATCCTGCCTCTAAGCAGAATAATAATGAAACGGTGCCAAGACAATTTCCACTGTGGAAATATCCTACAAGAATTTTAAAGCTTCCTTTCCACCATTTTACACAAGGCCACATAATATACGTTTTAGTTGGTAGCTTTTCCCCTAAAAAATATGGGAGTTTTTTTTTAACTTTAAAAAAAAATAGAAGTATATTAGACGAGAACTTCACTACAGGAAGGTTTTCTTCAATATTTCATGTTGGCATTTACTTTTTAGATGTAATATTTCGGTTTAGCTCTGGGTGATCAGAACATTTTACCAAATTATCTACAAAACCTGTAGCTATTTGGCTACTAAATTTCAATTAGTACACACATTTGTTTTTGCCAAGTTAAAATAATATTTGCCAACTGTTCTTAAAATTAACAACTGCCAAATTTGGCGCAAGGCAGAGCTTGCCCCGATACTTTAGGGAAAATGCTATTTTCAAGAATGTTCTACAATGCCCTTGGTTCTGAAAGATATGTTGGACATGGTAGTGGGTTACAACTTGATAAATACATGGTTAAAAAAAAAATCTTGGGTGGGGCCTTTTTTACATTGGAAGTGGACATTTGTCAAATAAATGGTCAATAAAAAATATTTTCAAGCTTGCAACTTGAACCAAATGGTCAGATGATCAGATTGAAAACATCTTTCTACTGACAGCAGTAAATGAGCAGGAAAGCCATAAAGATCAAGAAAAGTTTGTCATTGTTTAACACCACCACTAGAGCACATCCGTTTATTAATAATCAGCTATTGGATATCCAACATGTAATTTTGACCTGTAGTCATAAGAAGAAAGCTGCTACATTTTTTTTTATTAGCAATAGATCTTTTATATGCACCATCCCACAGACAGGATAGCACATACCATGGCCTTTGATACACCAGTCGTGGTGCACTGGCTAGAAAGGAAGGAAATGGTTTATTTAATGATGCACTCAACACATTTTATTTATGGTTATATGGCATCTGACTGGCTAGAAAGAGAAATAGCCCAATGGGTCAACTGACCGGGATTGATCCCAGACCGACCACACATCAAGCAAGTGCTTTACCCCTAGAGATCAAGAAACACTTGTAAGAATATGTACGGTAAGAATGGCAAACTTTTGATCACCAAATTTACAAGATAAAATTCTCCCACTGATAATATTAAAACATAACTCAAACATACAATAAAAAACATTTTTATTTATTACAAATTTGTATGAAAATAAATAACATAAAATATTTCATATATAAGCATAATTTAACTCATGGAATAAAATGCTTTAGATTTTGCAAACGTATTGTTTTGGAAATGATGATTTCTCAAGTTTTTACCAATAATTCAAATGTGTTTTTCGGTTAATGGTTGTGGGGTTTTAAATTTTAAAACGAAATGCACTGGAGTATTTGTCATGCTAATGTACAGCTGAATTTAACTTTTTCACTAAGTAACCTTTCATGGCATTATTATGCCAGACAGATATTGTCTGGCACAACTTGGGGATATCACTGTTGTGGGAAGCAAAAACAATTCACGTGTTTATTGTAAAAAAAATAAAGAAAAAGAGATAAAATAAACTCCCCATGTTAAAACTTAGATACAATGCAAAACACTTTAATTAGTCATAATGCCATGCATTAAAAACAAGTAATGGGCACTTTGTTGTTTTTAAAATGCAATGCCCTTAGGTAGTATTTCCAAATAAAAATATACAGAACATGCAGAACACAAAGCATTCACTTCATAAAACTCCAACTTGAGAATCATCTTTTTGCAAAACTGACGATTTGAAATGGAAGAATGAATAATAAATAACAATTTCCATGCTTTAAGATATCAATACCAATACAATTTTTGACTTTGCTACAATTTTAAGTACTTCCAGCATCTTTGTCCAAGACAAATGTACATACATATATATATATATATCTATATATATATATCCTATCTTGAAGGTGGGAGTACCTAAAGGTTTTTTAAACTTAAAATCTGAAACATGCCCTGCTTTCTAAATAAACCAGTGATACAGCAACACTAGTCGAGAAAACACTTTGAAATGGTTGCCTCATAAATGGACTAGTATTTTAGGTGTTTTAAATCACTGCTATAAAAGAGGTGCACTTTTCTTTTTTTCCTACAAATAAAACCTTTTGTCAATGTCATTTGCAAAATACTGATATAATAAGCTTCTCACTGTTCCTCCTGAGAAAATAGTTAAAGTTCTGATAATTATCCCTTACAGATTTAATCTCTACCAGTCACACTACAATAACAACTACCATCTGATAACGTGTATGACAATACATTAACAGCTACTGCATGATAACCACGTATAATATTAAATGGTACTGTACACACATAAAGAATGGAAACTGAAAAAGGTCCACAAGCAGTATGGTGACAAGAACAGAAAGGATCATCTCATCCTCACCTCCGACACCCAAAAAGACTGCTGACTTGCAGGTATTCTTTGCAGGTATTTCAGAGTACAGAGTAAAATATTGACTAACAAAACAATAAGCTCTTTTGATCACATTACAGCTAGCCATAAATTTTCTGAGCAAGCATGATATTTTAGTTCACCAATATTGTAAATGCTGATCCAAAGGAATAATTATGATTGTCACCAACAGGTATAACTGCTTCTCTTTATTGGTAAAGTACATTACACTTTTTTGGTATGTGCTTCAAGACTGCAAACATTGGTCACTTTATTTATAAACTGCATTTGTTAAGCTGCTGTAACTGGAAACAGAAGAAACATTTAGCCTATTCTTTCTTACTTCCCCTGGAAGGATATTATTGACGTTGTGTTGGTAACCAATGTTCGAATTCATCATTAACCTGAACCCCATGAAAGAATTCCTCAACGAATTTAGACTATTCCCCCACCACCCCTGATTCTGCTGTCTAGTGAGAAAAATCTGCAGAATTCTGCAAACATGTGGAAGATTTTCATCACTGTTTACATCACGACAATAACAACAGTTTATTCCATAAGCAGTGTGCACCTAATACTGAACAAAATTACTTAATATGCAATCTGTATTCCTCCTGATGCAACACATCTCTCATGTAACTAGACTTTAGAAACCAATATCATATCACAGTCGGTTTGGTCCACAAATTTACTAATGGCAGTCTACAACCACTGGACGGAATTCTGAAGCCATGACAATGTAGAAACCTGCTGATGCTTAGGTTTTACAAATGTCTAAGATCATTTTCTAATCCGTACACTTTGACTTTCAGGTTTTTCAGTTCACCCATCATCTGTTTGGACCGACCTGCTGTTCTCCGAACGTTTCGTAGTATCTGCATGTCAAGGTCATCGGGGCGTTCTACATCCATGTCAGCAGCAAATCCTAAAGTTACCTGTTGAAATGATTAAGAGTACACACAATTATATTAGGTGCAGTTACATACCTAAAAACAACACAATACAAGTCTAGCAAATGTAACAACACTTCAAATTGTAAAACAAATGTATAACCTAAATGAAAGAAAGAAGTGTTTTATTTAACGACGCACTCAACATTTTATTTACGGTTATATGGTGTCAGACATATGGTTAAGAACCACACAAATTTTGAGAGGAAACCCGCTGTCGCCACTACATGGGCTACTCTTTCCGATTAGCAGCAAGGGATCTTTTATTTGCGCTTCCCACAGGCAGGATAGCACAAACCATAGCCTTTGTTGAACCAGTTATGGATCACTGGTTGGTGCAAGTGGTTTACACCTACCCATTTGAGCCTTGCGGAGTACTCACTCAGGGTTTGGAGTCGGTATCTGGATTAAAAATCCCACGCCTCGACTGGGATCCGAACCCAGTACCTACCAGCCTGTAGACCGATGGCCTGCCACGACGCCACCGAGGCCGGTAACCTAAATGAATGTCATACACTAGAGTAACACAATCCAAACCAATTATTTAAATATTTATACATAGTTCCAGTCGAAACATTATGTCACAACTTGAATCACTGGTAAAAATATTCATTGCATCAGGGTTGGTTTTTGTAGCACCATGCAGACTTATATCCCGTTCCAACAAAAGTTTTTTTTTTTGTCAATGCTTCCAGTTAAAAAGAATGAAAACAAAAAACCAAATTGGAAATAATGAAAATGTCCTGTTTTTATATGCAAATGAAATATTGATCAAAATATGAATGCACATGGCAATACTTGGCCATAGTAAAGGATGCTGTCTGCTCATGGAGTCTGAAATGATTAGTTATTGTTATTTTTATCCTATACACATACAAACTGGATCATCAACTAGCAGAGATACATTAACACAAGAATAATCAAATATAATTTTGTATCATAAACTAATCAAGAACATAAGTTTATGGTAGGTAAGATATTACTGCATATACGTATCTTGATGCATCTGTTTAGACAATAACTCAAAGACAATTCTCCCTATTTTTGTACATATCCCACAGTCATCAAGCCCGAGACGGTTGGAAAATGATGAATCAATGTACTTACCTTGTACAGCTGTCTCTCCACATCTTTTAATCTAGTTCTCAGATTTTTGATGTCGTTCTTAAATCCCTCCACCTCAAGATTGCGTCGCTTCTCCAGATCCTGATAGCGCGCATTCATCAGCTGGAGTCTCTTCGTCATTTTACCACTGCGATCCTACACAAACAAACACATGTCCAAAATACTGAAGAACAATACATTAGGTTATATTTTTACCACTGCAATCCTACACAAACAAACACACGTCCAATATACTGAAGAACAATGTTAGGATATGTCGATATCAATATGATAGGATATTTATTCAATCCTACACAAACAGATGTCCAATATATACTGAAGAACAACATGTTATGATATATTTTTACCACTTTGATCCTACACAAACAAACAGAAGTTTAATATACAATATAACCTCTTAAGGCAGTTAGTTGCTTAACAGGGCCTCATTCCACAAAGCAATCTTTGTGCTAATATCACCTAAGTGCATTTCTACATTATGTGCTTATGGTGATCTTAGTGCCAAGATCACTTCGTGGAACGATGTCCTGGTTAGTACATTTGACCATTCTAAGAATAAAAGAAGTGACTGGTAAAGACAAGTGACTGCTTGAGCAGATTTGACACTACCTGTAAACCACACTGAACTGAACATTACAGCAGCTACCAATTATAGCGTATAAACTGCTTGTTAACAAAGAAACCATTTCCTGCTAATATGATTTGCAGTGGTTATAACACTGTCTATATTTAACATTATTAGACCTTAAAGATTTCCCTGGTGACATCTCCTTGTTCCCTGATGCGAGATAATTCGTCCTCCAGCTGTATGACCTGTTCTCGGTACATCTCGGACAGTTTCTGGGATTGCTCCAGTTGATATTCTAGAGACTGTAGGCAAAAGAAAACATACCAATATTTTTTATCGCAGTTAATGCTAAAACAAGCAGAACAGATCGAATATTATCCACACACAAGATGCAAGCTTGATGGGGTGGGGGGTGGGGGGGGGGGGGGTGGGGGGTTGGGGAATAATAAAAAAAAAATTCCAGTGGCTAGGAACAAAATGAACATACAGCTGATATGGGGAGGGGGGAGAGGCCTTAATAACACCTCCATTCTGTACAAGATCTGTTCCATGAAAGTCCAGCCGATAAATGTGGTGCCATATATATTAGTAATTTTGTTCACATTCTTAGCCATGGTAGATCGTTAAGAAAATAAAGTGCTGCTTTTGACATTATTGTTCATTCAACAATGTTATCTATAACCCTGCCATTTGCTTACATAAACTAGAACTCAAATATTTGTTACTGTCATGGATAAGAAAACAGTATATTTCATTCCTTCCAGCCACCCCCAATATTCCACTGACATTTACATAAATCACAGAAAAAGAAATAGAGCTAAACACATACACATACCACACAGTAAAATAAACACAGCAATCTGCTGATGTGTTAATAAATAATAATTAATTAACTTATAAACACCACAGAGATATAAAACAGCAGATTTGTTGTTTGTGCTGAAGCATAGGTATAGGAAGGTGCAAAACAAAAAGTGGGGGGCACAAACACACACACACATAAATACATATATAAATATATAAAAACCATCTCTGCTGCTACACCAGTGTGATGTATCATTAAAGATTAATTCCTGCACTTGGAATTTATGCAGACCTTAACTTCTTCTGATAACTGTCCTTTCTCCAAGTTGTCTTGCCCTGTGAAAATGGAGTCTTTGCTGACATTAAGCTGTGTCTTGCAGGAGTCTAGTTTCTGTAGTAACTTGTCCTTCTCAGCCATCCACTGTCTCTCACTGGCTCGACCTTGGTACCGCAGCTCAAGAAAATCTTTGGTACTGTCGTATAACAGATCCTGTGTTTTATGTAATCTGAAACAAAACAAAAAATTAAAAATAAAATACATATAATATAATAGTCTAGAGAGTATCCAAGTTATCATACTTAAAATACTAAAAGGACTGTTTATTTACAATCAGTGTTTAATCAGCTGCTATTATGTGTAGGTGTCTAACACTGCAGTTTTAACACTTGCCCAAAGCAAAATTAAGCAACTGCTAATTTTTATACTTAGTGGCTACAACATCCAGTATTTGGCTAATACATTTTGATTTAAATTGATCATTTATTAACAATTTTCAAACAACTACCCTTCATATCAGAAAATTGGCTAAAACAAATTTCTTTTCTTTCCAGTGTCACCCTTGCACTTGGTTTGGCAAGCAGCAAAAGATCTATATGTGAACAATATGTACCACATCCTTTCTCTATAAATGTCATACACCATTTGCTGGAAAAGGAAACAAAACAACTTATCCACTGAAGACTATTGGTTCTATGACCTGTCCTCTCAGAAAAATATTCTAACCATCAGGCTACATACCATTCCCTCAAAGATTATAGTGATAATACTAAATTCTGAATCAATTAACTAATTAACAAAAGCCCAACATACTTCTCAGTAAGAGTTTTAATTTTGTATCTGTCTTGCTTTTAGCCATAATAACCATAGACTTAACTCCCTTAACTCCTTAACAAAAGACCAACAAGGGGTGGGATGTAGCCCAGTGGTAAAGCACTCGCTTGATGCATGATCGATTTGGGATCGATCCACATCAGTGGGTCCATTGGGCTTGAATATCAAAGCCTGTGGTATGTGCTATCCTGACTGTGGGATGGCACATATAAAAGATCCCTTGCTACTAATGGACAAATGTATCGGGTTTCCTCTCTAAGACTATATGTCAAAATAACCAAATGTTTGACATCTAATTGCTGATGAAGTGGTGTCGTTAAAAAAAAGAAAAAGAAGGAACAAAAAGCCCAACATACTTCTCGGTAAGAGTTTTAATCTTGTCTTCGTCTCGCTGCAGCCGAGTCTCAAACTCCTCCTCCTTGACTCGCCGGTCCTCCATCATGGCGCTCATCTGGTCCTTGCTCAGCTTGGCCTGCTCCTGCATCTGGGCCTGCAGTGCCTCCACCTGGAGGGACAACACTTGGTTGTCATGTTGGTACTTTGCCTCATGGTCCGGGCTGATGGACGAGTGATGATCCGAAACTGGAGGCTGCTTCTTTTTCAATCCTGTAAATTTGTCACTTAAAATATTTATCTTTGTGGATTGGTATAGCATAAATTTATATGAAGAAATTTTTTCAAAAATTCTAAATTATTAATTTTATTTATTAAAGTAAAAAAAGATTCAATAAAAAGTCATTTGTAACTTAAAACATAAACGAACATGAGCCCAATTCACTTTTTACCAGACATCATATTTTTGTCCGTTTGTCCCCCCCTCCAATAATATATAATAAAATTTCTGTACGTTTTAAAATTAAAATCAGGAGTTAAAAGTAAATGCAGCCACATAGGCTAAAAATAATCCATCATAAGTGCCTGTTGAAGACAAAAAAATAAAAAATCCAAACCTAAGAACTACAACCAATATCGAGTTTCAAACAAAACAATATATCTCTAGGAATGCTATTTAACACCAGACATAAGTTTTTGATTATTTTTCTTGCAAACCTTACATTTTTTTAAAATAAATATCAAAACATAGGATAACTTATGTAACTGAAAATATAACACTGCCTTACACTGGCCTATGACATCATTTAAAATGCTCATTAGTACACTGCTGTCGTCTGTGGCCACTGGTGCATTTATGTGCTAAACATTCCACTGTTTATCAAATAACCTTGCAAACTTAATGCCAATGGCAGGACTCACCCTGCACATTGCAAATTAGCCAATTGCTTATTGCAATTTTTTTTACAAAGTGGCTACAACATTTAAAATTTGGCTAATAAAATATTCTTTAATTAACCACATTTTCATAATTTCAAGAAAATACTCTACATATCTGCAAATTGGCTAAGTCCAAATTTAATTCAGTGCAAGTCCTGCAATGGGTCCTACAAAATTCATTCTACCCAATAATTAATGATACAGTTATCACAATGGGGCTAAATGGTGAACATAGACTAAATGACATCATTCAGCCGTCTATTTCTTGAGAAATATAGATCTTTCCATCACACCAGAAGTGGATGGGTGTCTTTGCAGCCCTCGCTGGTTATGGGAACCTATCTTTTTTTTTCTTTTTTTTTTGCTGAATTAAGGTTCCAGCACGCTTTTCTGGGCCCACACCTCAGCTATCTGGGCTGTCTGTTCAGGACAGTGGGTTAGTTAGTTGGTCAGTGGTTAGTGAGAGAGAAAAGGGTGTAGTGGCCTTACGCCTACCCATTGAGTCTTTAAGCACTTGCTCTGGGTTGGAGCCGGTACTGGGCTGCGAACCCTGTACCTACCAGCCTGTACAGGGCTAGAAATGAAAAAAAAAATCTACATGCACCAGGTGTATGCTGAAAAAAAAGTTACATGCACCATTAAAATTCTGCATGCACCAAAAATAAGGTAAATCCTGTTAACAATGAGGAAAATACTATTTTAATTACCTTGATTACAGTGTTGATTATCATTTTCTTTTTAATTTAACTGTCTTAATTGTCACTATCAGTATCACTGTCTGACATGCCTTACAGAAATCTATAATAGGCATATTACAAAAACGTACAAATATTTGTGTTTTGTATTAAGCAAGTTATCAACTTTTTTAACTCGATAAGATCTGTTGGTATAATATAAATTAGCCTATGGAATTCGACGAGAAGTTGTGATTGAAATAATCACTGGCTGACTTCGAGTCAACTATGTGAGTAACGCACCTGCACGTTCGCAATCATCTGATCAAGTGCCCATATCTGAGGTCGAAAATGTTCAAGGCAGTTACGGTACTTTGTATTGATCACAGATCTGGCGGAGTTCAATTTGTCAGTGACGACAACAACTGTGTTATGCACGTGGATACCCCAAAGTCGGTCTCTACCACCTTCCCTAATACTGTTCACGGATATAACCGAGTTTATTGCCGGCAATTTTCGCAAATATATATTGTTGTAAGTAGGATTATGGGATACAAAATGGATGCACCCATAAGATAAAAGTTATCGTTTTCATGTGGCGAACAGATTACGAAATGCATACACAAAATTCAACAACTTGAGTCTGAATCTGGTAGACAACAGGATACTAGTATACGCAATACACAGTACTTGAAAAATATTAGCATGCACCGCGTGCACCCAGTTTTAAAAGTTACATGCACACGCAAAAATCAGCATGCACTGGTGCATGTACTAACACTACATTTCGAGCCCTGCTGTAGTCCGATGGCTTAACCACTGTGCCATCGAGGCCGGTGGGAAGCTATCATCCTCGCTCAAAGAGTAATTTTTAGTTCCCCTTAGCATGTGAATTGATATGGTATCAATAGGGTATTTTCTTAAATGACTCTACATAATCAAAGGGAATTAATTAATCATTCCCTCAATTTGTTGTTCACACTGTGGTCCGTATCTGTCAGGTATGCCAAACATTTTTTTTATAAATAATAAGATTAATCCTTACAATTGATATGATATATGATATAGGATCTCTTTTATATTCTCTTGGGTTCTCTTAGGCAGGAAGCAGGTTCCAAGTCTGCATATAGTTGAATTTTTAAGTTTACGAAGTAAAGTTTGTTTGTTTTATTTAACGACGCCGCTAGAGCACATTGATTTTTTTATCTTATCATCGGCTACTGGACGTCAAACATATGGTCATTCTGACACTGTTTTTAGAGGAAACCCGCTGTCGCCACATAGGCTACTCTTTTTACGACAGGAAGCAAGGGATCTTTTATTTGCGCTTCCCACAGGCAGGATAGCACAAACCATGGCCTTTATTGAACCAGTTATGGATCACTGGTCGGTGCAAGTGGTTTACACCTACCCATTGAGCCTTGCTGAGCACTCACTCAGGGTTTGGAGTCGGTATCTGGATTAAAAATCTCAAACCTCGACTGGGATCCGAACCCAGTACCTACCAGCCTGTAGACTGATGGCCTGCCACGACGCCACCGAGGCCGGTAAATTTACGAAAACTAAACATACTTTGGAGGATAAGTAACTGGTCTTATTAACGACACACATCCACATTTTGTGTAACAAAATGGATGCTTGATGTGCAGGTGATTACTTATCAAAGACTTTTCAATATACCTTTAGCTGACTGCGTTTTTCTGTGAACTTTCTGTTCAATGATTGCCTTTGCTGGAGGCTCTTTCATGAAGTACGTCACCTCACCATCTGGACTGATGCCAAGGGCAAGTAACTGCTGAATCTTCTTCTTGTCTTCCAACTCACGAATCTGTAAAACACAGACATTAAAAAAATTAAGTTATAGAATGATGTCACAATGGCTATTAACTTTTGTGAAGATGAAATATTAAAAGATTGTATTTCACATTTAAAAAAAATATAGGCTAGTGTTTGTATGCTTGGCTGTGTAAAATAACTTGTGAGGAGACGACATCTTCAAAAAAATGCCTGCAATTCTAAAAGAATGCCTAATGATTATTTATTTTTTGTGTGCAAATTGTAAAACTTAATTTTGCTTGTTTGTCAAGTTAAAAATTAACCATGCTGAAAATAATCAGTTATGAATATCAGATTTACCAGTATTGACAGAAGGTGAAGTGAAAAAGCAACTGCTAAAAATATTATTCTATTTTATGTTAGAAATACATTGCTATCAGTTTTAAGTAAACATTTTATTGCACTTACTTTTAGAACAGTAACTATTTGACATTTTGTATAGATTTGTTACTGGCACTGATGAAAGAAAACATTACAGATTTATCAGTATTTTTTTGGTATAATTTTGTCATGTTCTGATTTAATTTGAAAAGGTTCCAAATTGTACACTTTATCCAACTGTAATATTTTGCTATTAAATATTTCTATTTTGGTAATAAAATTTAAGCAAACAATATTTTTTTATCTTCATGAAAGGAAACCAGCTGGCTAAACGAACCATACGTAACTGATTAATTGCAAATGGCACAACATATGTTCTGCATCCACATAAAACAAGGGTCCAACAAGATACTTAGTGAGCTATTTAGCAATCTATGTGATTTTGTTTTTAAAACTGGAATGGGTCCAAAATATTATGGCAACACTAGTGTTAACAATGAGGCATGTGAGAAAAGATAATGCTAATTAGCTGAATAAAGAAAGAAATGTTTTATTTAATAAAGCACTCAACACATTTTAAGGTTATATGGCGTCACACAGATATTGAGAGAGGAAACCTTAGTACATACCACGGCCTTTAATATACCAGTTGTAGTGCACTGGCTGGAACGAGAAATAGCCCACTGGGCCCACTGATGGGGATCGATCCCACCCCAACCATGCATCAAGCAAGCGCTGTACCATTGGGCTACGTCCCACCCCAACCACAGGGGACAATATTTTGAAATCTGAGGGAACCGGAAGTCGGTTTACGTGGTTTTTACCTAGGTAACCAATGATTCGGTTACGTGAATTATATTTGTGTAACCCATGGGTTACCTGATCGGTTACCTCAATATTACGTTGAAATTATATTTTAAATACATAGTTTTTAGCTGAAACATAAAGTTAAAACAAATACAAAAGAAAACATTTTACACACAAAAAAAATTGTCTTTAATGCTTGCTATAGTTAACTATTATAAAAGAACTGAATATCAGCCCCAGTACTGAAACAAAATATAGGGGCGTAGCCAGAAATTTTCTTAGCATTACGCACGCCAAAGGCGTATCCGAGCAGGAATATTCGGGGGGGCCTCCCCCTGTGAAAAGTTTGAAACTCAGGATGTCTGTAGATGCAATCTGAGCCTTTTTTTTTTTTTTTTTTTTAAATCTTTTTAAGAGGACATTTTAGAGAACAATTAGCCTACAGACAGCCTCGACCTATTGCCGGATTTTGTTTTTGCATTACACACATGCGTACTGTGCGTAATGGGCGTTACACCTTTGAAAATATATACATAATCATTTGGAGGGATTCCTTTTTGTGTTTTGTGGTGGCTATGCTACTTTCACTTTATCGATGGTACTTCCATACTACAGTGACGTTCCAAATGTTTGTTTTTTTAAAGCTCATTGTGTGATGTTAGTATTTTTCAATTTTTGTGACACTTTTGGATTCCTGTTTACGTTAAAACTGTTTTTAACATGTGTAAAATTATAGGCAATCCAATATTATGTCTACATATATTCCTTTAGAGATAAAATAGCAGCAGATAATTTAGCCTTCCCCAGTGGTCTGAGCACATTTCTTTAAAACGTTTGGCTCGACTCTATACTGAACATTTACTTTAGACTGGTTGCAAATTACAACTGTTGAAATATAACGTTGTTTACTGATTTTCTGCGCTTCAAGTATCTAAAATTCAGCCTAAAACATTTGTCGAAATACTAGTAATATGTCTGCGTGAATAAACGTCCTGTAATCGTGAAGTTTGCAAGTTTTAATTTCTGAAAGTTTACAGGTCATGACGTAACCAGTTTGCAGTTCGCGTAAATTTAACTTTGCGTAACCAACACGCGAACAGAACGGCGGTTTGCGTGAAATATTGTGCCCTGCAATCAGCTGAATAGATTACTGCCTGGTGATACCGAACAAGATGGTCTCTGTTCAAATAAATGTTTTGAACAACTTATGGCTTAGAACATTACCTTTAGTCTATCGTTTTCTGCATACAGCCTGAGGACATGTTCTCGCTCTTGAAAAAGGTAGACCTGCATGTCACTGAGGGCTTTCTGCAGCTCCACAATTTCCTCTTCTCGCTGCCTCAACTCCCACTGAATCTTGTGCTACAAATTAATTATACAGCGTTAAAACATGAATATCCAAGGAACAATGTAGCCAATTTCATGGTATTGATCAGAGAACATTTTATTCAGTATTGTGTCGCTATTTGCTACACAAATTTCTCAGATTGCCACACAATTTTAAATTGTTCAATAATAGTTCCTACTCGAATTTCAACTGATCACACCGGCCTCGGTGGCGTCGTGGTTAGGCCATTGGTCTACAGGCTGGTAGGTACTGGGTTCGGATCCCAGTTCGAGGCATGGTGTTTTTAATCCAGATACCCGACTCCAAACCCTGAGTGAGTGCTCCGCAAGGCTCAATGGGTAGGTGTAAATGGCTTCAAGACCAGTGCTCCATAACTGGTTCAACAAAGGCCATGGTTTGTGCTATCCTGCCTGTGGGAAGCGCAAATAAAAGATCCCTTGCTGCCTGTCGTAAAAGAGTAGCCTATGTGGCGACAGCGGGTTTCCTCTCAAAATCTGTGTGGTTCTTAACCATATGTCTGACGCCATATAACCGTAAATAAAATGTGTTGAGTACGTCGTTAAATAAAACATTTCTTTTTCTTTTCAACTGATCACCAACTGTCGCTATTCAAAATTTTAAAAACAAAACGTTCCCTGCTGATAGAGGGATGAAATAATGTCAAATTGAAAACTATATATCATAAATAAAGGTCAGCATTTTTTATTGCAGATCAAATTTGTTCCACTTTGTAAAAATTATTTCATTTAAAAAAAAAAAAAAAAAAAAAAAAAAAAAAAACCTGAGATGAAATAAAATGCTGTACATTTATATCTCTGTAAGACTACCCCTACCCAACTCATGTACGCTGGTGCCCTAAATTGAAAAATTATTTGCTTAGTACCAAAAATTATAATACATATTAAGCATTTATTACTCTGACTAGCTAAACATGATTGAGATTTTATTAAACGCTGCTCTAACCTGTTCTTCGTATGTGACTCTGTATTCATCTATTTTAGAAACTAGATGATCGTGTTCATCGTCATACTCAGCTATTTTTTTCCTGTAATATTCCAGTAATTCACGAGAGGGTCGAAGATGACCTAAAAATAATTTTAAATGAATAAAAGCTAAATTAAAAACATGTCAGTTTAAATTACGAAATTTAATTCCTAAATAAAACTTATATTAGTGAACAGCAGAAGGAACTTTCCATTAGTTTTAACTGAAATCAAATAGATATATGTCTGTAATAGGTAATTTAAGTAATTTTACTGACTCGATTTGTTGCAAGGATAGCCACAAGAGACAAGCACATATAGTGGTTGGAAAGACAAGGACTGGGATGTGGACATGGACAGCAAAAGACATTGAATTGCTAGATCAGGAAGAAATGAGATGAAATTGGGATAAGTGTTTTAAAAGTGTTCACAAAACTCACCCAATCTCTCATTGATGCTTGGTAAATCCTTTGACAACTTCTTGCGGTCAACATCAAATGTGCCATTTAACATATCATTGTTCCCAGCGATACTTCTATCCAGTTTAGGGCTGTGAGGTGACCTGGAGCTATTATAATTAACATTAATTTAAATGATGATTTCAACATTGATGAAACGTATTACTATACATGTATGTATTTATGAATGTGATCCCCTAATGTTTAGTGTATAGTTAATTTAACACATGTATTATTCATGAAGGGCATGACCACTTTTGCTGTTTCTATAAGAGGTGATATTACAAACGAAATCAAGTCTTAATTTGTTTCATATTAAAATATACTGCAACAAAAGAGCATTACTCATGGCTAATTAACCTCGAAATTGAAAGAAACATATCCAATGAGTCAGTGGTCACAAAAATAATATTCACTGTTAATTTTTTCGCATGCATGGTCGGTTCTAGTCGAAGACAAATATGTTTTAATTTAGCAATAAAATACACTTTTTATTATTTATTGGCGTATTAGAAATAAACTACATGACATCTAAATATTACAAGCATGTGGTACTAGTACTGATATAGGCTTTTAATGATACTTAGTAATAGTAGATCCATATATACCATCACGAAATAAAGTGGACTTTGTATGGTCGAAACTTTGCAGTTTTCAGAGCATGCCATATGGCATTTGGCATCTAGTAGTTTTGTAATACAATATATATTTTTTAGGATTAACAAAAAGCTATTTAAGGCCAAGCTAACACACATTTTTTTTTGGTGGGGGAAATCATGCAAATCAGCGGACGCTGATCGGATCATAGTTGTGATTGAATCATTAGGGTGGAGACAGCATATATCCCCCATTTATATCATCTGTAAATCAATCAGAGGGTTGGTACAACATGTACGATTTCTTGAGTGGAGTGCTTCTTTGTCAGCAGTGAGGGATCGCTAATGAATTTATCAAGTTTATTTTCATCGTTCGACGATGAATACTTTCCCGCAACATATTTTGGGACATCCGGGAGCAAATTTTCAATTCTTTGAGGCTTGCTATTTAATTTGTAAACCAATTTCCAAATAAAAATAATAACCTGGTCATCTTCTTTACCTTTTCTTCCTTCTATTTCTCCTCTTTGTTAGAAAATTTGGAACAAGTTATAATCATTATGTTCTATTTTTATTGCTTGCAAAATATTCATATTGTAAAATGTGGGGAGAGGCCCTAATATAGAATAACAAGGCGTGCACTTGGGATTTTTTTTTACTTGCCATTTGAGCAAATCGTGTCAACACTTAAAAGTCTTGTACTTGAAATAGGAGATCAGTTTCAATGGGCATATATATGCAACTCGGCTTTAAACTATATCAATGTTTATAAAGAGGTAGTTGTTATGCAAATAGCTAGATTTTTATTACTATGTCTACCCTTCAAATGAGTACTAAATTGGCTGTTATACAACAAAGTTTCCACACATTCAGCTAATATTATTTATAAAATATCACAACACTTTAGTTTATCTATAAAAATTAAAAAAAACTATGTCCACATTCGGACACAACACTATATGTCCACATTCGGACATAACACTATTTGGGCAATTTTATAAATCAGAATTTAGACCTATTCGGAATTCCAATCAAGCCACACATTCAACAACGACAGGATTCCAACACTTTCTGACCTTGAAGTAGTGTGGGCAGAATCAAAGATGTATGCACATGTAAATGCAGCACCTTTGAACGCAATTTATGTAATGCCACATAGGCCTTTTGTTTCAATTTTGCTTCATTGCTTTGATTTCAATATTAATTCCTACTGAATTCCTATCGCCCAAACGAGCACTCCCAATTAACTACATACTGGTAAACAAAATTGGTCGAAGTGTTCTGAATACTTTTTATTTTAATTGACTGGTTGGCCTCCAAATTTACCCAAAAAATCAATCTAATTAAAATTAGCTCCACTATTACATGTGGATCTAACAGCAGCCAGTTGGAGCTCATGTCCACCAATCAAAACCTTACTTGCAGAATCATGCCAATGATTTAAAAATAATTTGAAAACATTCCGAATTATCCTGAGGGTATACGATGTTTCATGTAAATTACATGGCTGTTAACAAAAGTACAATGTTGTGACTGAAATTTCAAGGTACAGGGCATTCAAAATGGTAATGTTTTATATGACAATTGTAGTCCACTTTAAACATGTATTTCTCCCATCCCACACCCTGTTATTTATTTTATTGGATAAAAACATTAATTTGATGGGTCCTGCAGTGAACCTATATTAATGGAAATAGCAGTGGCCTAGGCAGGATTTTGTATGGGGGGGGGGGGGGGGGGGGCACTTGTGTACTGAGATATGACAGGAACCTTTTTAAAGTTATTAATAAGCGAAAAAGTAAAAAATTCCCGGAATTGGGGGGGGGCAATTACGTTTTGTCACATCCCATAATTCCCACACTCCTTAGTGCACGTTGCGTAGTTCTCGAATGATCCCATTATTCAATCGTAAATAATAAAGAAGTAACATACCGCTGGTCGGTAAATGTTATATTTGACCGGATCAACTTTATTAAGTTTCAACATCTATAATACGCAATCTAATATCTCCCAGCAGAACTATTACATTGTAACAGTGTTCAAACTCACACGTGCTGTTCATCATATGATGTGACATCGGGTACGGCCATTACTTCAAAGGGAGTGAGTAGCACATTTAAATTAAAGGTGGGGTTTTTTCACTTAATTTACAACTACTGTAGTAACGTTTTTTGTAGTTTTTTAATTACAAAAACCATACCAAAAATCATTTAATTTTTTTTAAATAATAACAATAAAATATTTGAGAAAAAAAGTATGAAACATATGTACACACCTTTTTACAAAATAAGATCGTCTGCTTAAAATAACACAGCAAATGATAGTGCAGGTGCACATTAAGTCAATACTTTACTTTCTACGTCTGTTCGGACTATGTAAATAGCGGATTGGACGTGTTGCGATAGATCCCAAATATGTGTTAACGCAAATGGATGAATTAAAACAAAAAGTTGTATTCTTCTACCAAAACTGTATTATATCAGACAATGTAGGCTTTATTACTAAAAACTACGACACAACAGACTAATTTGCATATCCAGGTCAGACTTGTTCGTAATCGATCGGAAAACCAAAACGAAACTTATTCGATGTCAGGTTTTTAAAAAAATATATACAATTAGATAAATTTTAAAACATTTTTATGAGTTCAAGTATACGCGATAAGAGCAACTTTGGGAATCTTTATTGGGAAACTGTTGGGTCGTAATTGGGAAAAGGTTTGATATTGGATTGGGAATTTACTTTAGGGGAATGGGGCCGTTCATCGGCCCCAAAATGTATGGTAGATTATACCCATCCGATGGTACCTAAAGGGGGGGTCAGTGGGGCAAAGAAAACGGCCGAAGTGATCGGGTTGACATTACGGAAACCGAAAACGGCCTAAGTAATTCTCATTTTACAAAAGAAGAACAAAAACTGAAAAGACTGAAAAAATAATTTCCACAATTTTTCTGACGACGGAAATCCGTCTCACGGCGGACAGTTAACAGCCATGAAATTACGAATGCCTTAGTTAGACCAGTAGAACTAATTTTAATCAGATTGCTAACAACGCTGCGTAGTCCCCAATGTCCAGGTAACATTTCGTCTCTAAATAATAATTTAAATATTGACCAATCACATTTCGCCTTTTATAACGTTATTTGGGAGCATATAAATTCTAAAAATATCGGGCGAGTCTATTTTAGTGGCCGCAGTACAGCAAACCATACCAATACGTACGGGATAGGTTATCAGTCTTCAATTTTACATTACAAATTATTTATTTTATAAAATAAAACATGTTTTAAGGCATTCATAATTCACACGAAACATGTCGTATACAGACTTTTAGTGGCCGCAGTACAGCGAACCATACCAATACGTACGGGATGGGTTATCAGTCTTCAATTTTACATTACAAATTATTTATTTTATCAAATAAAACATGTTTTAAGGCATTCATAATTCACACGAAACATGTCGTATACAGACTGATAACCCATCCTGTACGTATTGGTATGGTTTGCTGTATTGCGGCCACTAAAATAGACTCGCCCGATATTTTTAGAATTTATATGCTCCCAAATAACGTTATAAAAGGCGAAGTGCGATTGGTCAATATTTAAATTATTATTTACAGACGAAATGTTACCTGGACATAGTAGTCTACGCAGTGCTGTTAGCAATCTGATTAAAATTAGTTCTACTGGTCTAAATAAGGCATTTGTAATTCACACAAAATGTCGTATACGCTCAGGATAATTCGGAATGTTTTCAAATTATTTTCAAATCACTGGCATGATTCTGCAAGTAAGGTTTTGATTGGTGGACATGAGCTCCAAATGGCTGCTGTTAGATCCACATGTAATAGTGGAGCTAATTTTAATTGGATTGCCAAAAAATACGTATTGGTTTTTCTGCATATTATACATACTGGAGAATCAGTAAATTGAATTATTATCAAAATTAACTTTTTGGTTATTTTATAAACATTACATTTCGGACATTCCAAAATAATACTTTGTAATGCATTTGCAAAATGTCGGCCACCAGACGGATGACTAACGATGCGGTTTTCTTGCCTGACATTATTTTTACTTGCCTGGGATGACTGGGCGACCATAAAATGCACACACTGGGATAATGACCATTGGCCAATCCCCAGACCGCTACTGTTTTGGAACGGAAATAAATACTGTTCAAACCAATTTCCAAATAAAAGAATTTTCTATATTATTTCTACTTCTATTACTGATTTAAATAGTCAAATTTATGGCTAGCTCTGGGTTAGCAGACAAGTTTGTCAACGGTATAATATCCGCCCGGTCCCCTCCATTATTATTTTTAGTTAGGGTTGAGGGTTGAGGGTTAGGGTTAGGGTTAGGGTTAGGGTTAGGGTTGGGGTTAGGGTTGGGGTTATGGCTGGGGTTAGGGCTAGGGTTGGGGTTAGGGTTGGAGTTAAGGTTAGGGTTAGGGTTAGGGGAAGGGGGGACCGGGCGGATATTTTTCCCCCTAAAATTTTATAATTAATCAAACATGAAACAAATTAAAAAATATATCAATTTCTTAAATGATGGGAGATAACTCCTGGAACCATAAAAAGCAATGTGATGCACCAGTTATCTTTCTTGTATTTTTAACTGTCAAACATTTTAAAACTTAAATATATGCAATAATCGATTCCTTCATCAGTGGAACTGACATAAATTAAAAACAACTTTATGTTTACATAATAATGGGAACAACCAAATTAAACCTATTATTCAAATAATCTGTACGATACAATTCGTGTTTCAAGTTTCAACATGATGCACGTCTCCTCATTTCACAAATGTAAAGGTTCTTAGTTATATATTTTTTACATATACACATAGATCTGGATGTGGAATATTGTAAAAACAATAACACGAAAACGTCACTGACACAATGCACAACGTATATGATATTTATTAAATGAATCTTTCTCATTTTACAGTTTAAGCGTGCATAGAGATACTCACCTCGCACCTGGTACCGCCATTTTGTAGTTCCGCTATAAACAATTTTTTTTATTTAGATTATTAAAAATTATGTATTTATAAGACGGTATTCATTATAAATATTGCTTATATGTCCAACAAAATTATTTTATTGTCATTTTTTTAATTTAATTTATATTTATAAATTGTTCCTTAGCGAATGACATTTTCATGACCTCGGTAATCAATATATTACTACGCAGGATTATACATACTTGCAAAACCTATCCTTTTGTGCTTACATTTTGTAACATCAAAATATAGCTTCTGTTCACAAATATATGGTCAATATTTAAATATTTTGGTGTTTCAATACGAATTACACTTCAAGTAGGCGATGATTGGTACACACCGACCTACGTCTTTGCGCATTAACATGATGTTGAGTTTGCTGTTAGGCATTATTTTGGACATGATGTTTTCCTTGGATTTTATGTGAAAATAACATTCTTGAGAAGTTGGAATATTGTATTTTGTGTAATTATTCGAGGTCGTCTTGTTGTGTATGATCAGTCGTAATGGATGATCCATACAAACATTTCGAGCCACCTCCGGAGGCACCCGTTTTCACGCCAACAGAAGAGGAGTTTGCAGATCCTTTAGCTTACGTCGAAAAGATCCAACCCATTGCAATTAAAAGTGGAATCTGCAGAATAAAGCCACCACCGGTTTGGACAATATCAATTTTGTTTTTCTTTAAGTAGCATCATGAATTATACTTAGTTGAAAAAAATTTGCACTGTTAAAATTATGTGACAAGTTCTCTATTTCATAACAAACTTGAAACGTATTGTACGTGCACATTCTAACATTTGACATGGCGACGCTTTGTTTGGTCGTTTTAAGAAGCATTACTGAAAAAATATTTTTCGTTTAACAAATGTTAATATTATTGTTAGATTAATTTCCTATGGTTGAAAATGTTTACAATATAAAATAGAAGTGCACTGAAAAAAGAAATTGCCTCTGAATTGTATATCTTTTGAGATTTTTCAATAAATTGTGTAGGTTTTGTTCAGCTTATCAGGGTTGGGTGTGAGGGGTTTATAGCAGAGAACCTGACTGGAAACATGATTGACCTTGAATCATCAATTTGACCATTATGCATTTACCTTTTTTTAAATATGCTTTTGGGATATATAATTAAATTTTTATATATTATATTTTATTTTAGATGAGATATTTAGTAACATTCAAATTTATTTTGTATCTTAAATATATTTTTGTTGGTCTAAAACAAGACTTAAATTTTTTTAACAATGTCTTGCAGTCTGCGTCTTGCTCAATTGATGTTGAGACTACAATCCTTGCCTTATTTAAGTTGTTAAATATTCAGATAGCTTTTTTTGTAATTAATTATTTTAATTTAATAGATTTTTGTTGTTTTTTGAATATATAAAAATAAATAAATGGTAAGTAACAAAAGCAAAAGATCTGTGTAGTTAGAGCATACATGAAGTCAAGGGCAAATGAAGACCCATATGTAACAGATCAGTTTTAAATGAGTTGATTTTTTATACAAGTTGCTTAAAGTAATTACTTTTAAATAAATTAATTTCTTTTAATAGTTAATTGCATTTTATACATATGTTTATTTTGTCTTTAGGATTGGCAACCACCATTTGCTGTTGATGTTGAAAAGTTTAAATTTGTTCCTAGAATCCAAAGGTTAAATGAACTGGAGGTACAGTATGATCATTGATTATAATAGTATTTTTGGTTTTAGAAACTAAGTAAAGTGTATGAGGGGTTTACTATTGATTTTATTCGGGTACATGTTTATATGTAGTAATAAATAGCTTATTATTGATCCTTTATTTTAGGAAGGGAATATAACTGGTAAATGTAGAGTATTGTATGTGATCTAAGTTGAGAACTGGCAGCCATGTTGGATTTTGTTTCTTGATCCTCCATATTGCTTTTTTGGATAAAATCTTCATATTATTTCCATATTTGAATATTTCTATTGTAATTTTCCCTTGATACTGGAACTAATTTTGAAGAAAAAAATCAGTTTTTTACTGTTAGGTATACTGGCATTACAAAATTGAAAAACAAATCAAGTATTTGTCATATATATGATACTGTGTATCAGGCTGCTTGCTGTATGTACACTGTATAAGTGTATGTATATATATATACTCATAATATAATTAATACCCGTTAAAATTTTTTGATCATCTGTTATAGTTTTTTAATAAAGTTAATTGCATACAAAATGTTTTAATATCTTTTTATTATGTTTACAACAGGCAAACTCAAGAATAAAACTCCAGTTCCTGGATACCCTCTACAAGTTTTGGGATCTCCAGGTAGGTAAAACCATTTTGAATGACAAATAACAATGGCATACCTTTTGAGTATTGCTGCACAAGACCTATTACACTATCCATGTTAACATTGGTGTATCGGCAGAACATGATTGAAGACTATAGATGTACAAGTTGTAGCCAAATAATACATTTCTTTATTATAAATTATGTTTACAAGTATATTGAAAGTAGTGTTAGTTGTTGTTCAATTTGTTTTGACATGTACATGTTAGTTTTGTAATGTTGCAAAGCATTTTTTCATTATGTCTTGAACCACTTGGCTTAGATTTAAAAAAAAAAGTTTTTTAACAGGCTGTTAACCGTTTAGTATCTGTGCTGGAATGATGTCATTGAATGAGCTTTTTCATGACATTTAAAATAATAGCATCATACAGTCACGTTCACACAATATCTTTAAATTAATGGCGTGCTGCATACCGTCATTTCATGAAAGGGTTAAGAGCAAAGTATATTCCGTATTCACTTTGACAAAGGATAGCACACACCACAACATTTGTTATACCATTTGTGGAGCACTGGTAGGCTGAAGATGAGGGCTAGTGGGTTTGGTGACTTGCTCTTGTGAGGCCTGTATTAAAAATTAAGAAAACGTAAACAAATTTGTTATCCGTGTCATTTTGGGGCAAAGCCTATGAAATGGCTGGAGAAAATGCAACAAATTAATTCCATGTACATAACTTGTACCTTTATATAATAATAGTTGCTATACTGCCTTATTACATTGGACATATATTTAATTATATATCGTGACCATTCAATTTATCATTATATATCTAGAATTTGTGTTTACGTAATGTCATTTTATTTTTGTGCTATTTACTTATGAAGTACAGTAAATATACATTTTGTGGCATGTACATATTTACTGTTACATTTATCTGTGATAACCTTTTATTTATTTATTTCTAGGGCTGCACTTTGAGAATACCTCATGTGGAGAGAAAATTGCTGGATCTATGTACTCTTTACAAGGTAAATCACAAGTAAACTATCGCACAATGGATTCAATTTTAAATCTGCATTATGCAAAAAAAATGTGAGAAAGCCATGTTTTAGTACTAGTGTTCAAGTACTTACTACATGGGACTTATTACATTTACTTTACAAGAATTGAACTGGTAAATAGCCAAGTTTTATTTAAAACTTGCTGATACTATTACTCTACCACGGACATATTTTTTAATGACCTAATCAAAAGCATTATCACATGATCAGATGGTGTTTATTTGACCATTCAAACCTCTGCCAGTAGGTGACTGATGGTAAGTTAACCAGTAACAAAACACTCGGGATGAATATTCTTGATAATTCACCTGAATAAGGAGGTGCACAAGGTAGCAGCATGATCATATTTTAATCAGATTAGTCCAACAACTGTATTATGTAAAGACAAACATTACATATGATTTTTATTTTAAAATAAAACTCTCTGCAATTACTCTTCACAAATAAGCAGTAACATTTACTAAATGAACGTCAACACACGCATGTGCGCACACAATACACACACACACAGTGTTCGACAAATGTTTCAGAGCCCTCCTAGAAGCTTCCGCTACATATTGTACACTGGATTTTTCACACCCCGACATACAGTTTATTTTAAAATAATTAAATTAATCATGTTAAAAAACAACACACAAATAACCAAAGTTATAAAGTTTAGCACATCTGACCAATAACTAAATGGCACCGCTTCAGAAGTTAAATTTAGAAACATGAAATGATGACTTCATTCATGTTTAACTGATTTCAGTTTGTGGCCGAGGAAGGTGGAATGGAGGAGGTGTCGAAAGAGAGGAAATGGTCCAAGATAGCACAGCGTCTCGGCTTTCCATCTGGTCGATGTGTTGGTTCATCAATTAGACACCATTATGAGAAGATTCTGTACCCATTCTATGTTTTCAAGAAGAGAGGAGGCAATAAAAACCAGGTACCAGTTGATAGTTGTTTGACAAGACTATTGTCATTGCATTTATTTTATAATAAATTAATTGCTAGATTTAAACAGTATAGCTCTTTGTTAATAATTTTAATTATAAAGTTAAGCTTTGAAAAAATAAAATATTTCCTTACTCTAAGAAAAATAAAAACAATCTAGTAATTAATATGTTATGGCCTACAGTATGCTTATTAATCATGTTGATCATGTTTAGATGAATTATTCATGTGTGGGTGTTTGGTTATGTCATTGATTCCATTATTTTTCATTTCTAACAAAATTCTCTTTGATTTTAGTTTAGCAGATGTGTATATATATCAGTGTGTTGGTGTGGATGTTCACACTTTGTTTTGGTCCATTTATTCAGATTTACATGAATTCATTTAAATACCTATAAAAGATTTCATATATTACAATACTTTTTCAGTGGTTTTACCCAGATTGAGATTTCTTTTGTTTTTAAACAAATGAAATTTGTGAAAATAGTGGCCTTTTTTAATATGCAGCCTCCATAGTTAAAACATAATTAACACCTGTTCTACAGATCTGTTAAACTTATTATTTTTTTATCATGACTTCATTATTTTGTTTTAATATTTACTAATAGTTATCAGACTACTGTATTCTCAGCGTGGACCTGGTGCATGTTAGGTGCCTGTACTTGTTTTGCGAAACCTTATACCATGTACATTTGCTCTTCAGGATTTCAGTGACTTTGATTTGAAAACTGACTTTGGATATGGGGTATGTACTAAAAAGCACATACCCACATAGAGTGGTATTTGCACTAACTGCCTAATACTGATTACCTGTGGGCTGGTGTGTAGTAGTCTGTGGGCATTCTGTGATGTTTGCACTGACATTTTGTACTTATGCATCTCCTATGATATTTATAACCCGTTGTTTTTAAATGCTTTTGTGCTTTGTTTATATACCTGAGGTTTTTTTTAATGTATATCACTATTTCAAGATAGAAATACACTAAATGTTCAAATTGATACACATTACATACCGTTAAAGAGCTACAAATTGACCCCACCTACCCAAAACCTCTGAAAAAGTGCAAGAACAATTGGTTAATTTATTCAGATGTTAGTTTTACCTAACATGTTATGCGTTCATGCATTGAATTTAAGACATCATTTACATAATCATAACTAGTCACATAAACAACATTTAATACGTTGTCTCAATTTTTAATTATTATTTTTTAAAGTCAGAATATATCACAAAAGAGATCAACTATACAAGTTTTAGTGCAAGTTTGAGCAATAACTTATAATATATATAATGATGTATTGTGATCATAAAATACCCATCAGTTTATTAACTAACAACATCTAACTTGCTTGAAATAAATTGATATTATCAAAAATAAGATTTATATTTTCGTTAAACATAAGCATACATTTATTTTGTCGCTTATTTTGTATATATTGTGAACATAAATTATACATCAGTGTATTGCGGTTCTAAATAGTAATAATAAAAAAAAAAATAATAACTAATTTGTTTAAAATAAATTGATGATGTTTGAGATAAAGATTTATATTTTCCCAAAACAAAATCAGTCACTTATTTGACTCCAAACATAAGTGTATATCATATGGTCTGTTATCACTTAAATTAATTGCATAACTGTTAAAAATTAACGAAGTGGCTTTAAGCCAAATTAATAAAAATAATGATGAAATCTACTAATATATTATATGGATAAATTGTGCTTGATGAATGTATTAGTTTGTAGATGTATTATAAATATGCCAAAATATTGAATGTTGATTACTAGATTTTTTGTAAAACCCCATAACGTTTGTGATTCAACAGGACTCTGACTTTGAATGGGAAAGTGATGAATACTTAATTAGGGTACGTACTACAACTAGTGAAAAACACATCCTTATGTGTGCACTAACTTCTAATTCTAGGTGATGTGTGTATCTATTACATAAACATTTGTCAAGTGTTTACGGTGTATTTTTATCTCTGTTTTTTATGTTTTTTTCCATCTTGTAATTCTTTCTATGCCAAACATTTAGTGATATTGATTCAAGTTGAAAAGCATTAACCTTGTTGCTCTGTAAACGGAAGAGTTAAACAGTGGATGATTTAATTGGTTATTGTAATATATTATTTTTCAAAATAATTAATTACATGTTTTTTGCAGCAAGCTGGAAATGAATGTTTTATCTCAATACAATGATGCGATAGCAGATAAAATCACAATTCTGGTGAAAAAGATTACTACAGTATTCACAATGAAAACACTTTTTTCATATATTGATTTTCAGATGAATGCTAGTGGATGAAAGGTTGAACAAGTCATAGAGTGGGCTCTTACAGGAACATTCTTGACTTTGCAGCCATTCTAATATGTTTTCATCTAACAGCTTTTTTATCGATTAAAATTGCATCTTTATAAAAAAAACAAATTGCTCGCAATTATCTGTGCCTCTATATTCATTGTATTTCTGGTCAGTGTAATGTTTTTAGTACATGTAGCTCAAATTGGATTTTACTTCCCAATACAGTTTTGAACTACCATGTGTATTATAAATATTTAAACATTTGATATAGAGGCACTGCTGTTGTAAGAAAGAAATATAAGTAATGTGTCATTTTAGGCAAAAAAGCATGTTTTATCCATGTAATGGTTATAAGCTCAAGGATGTTACCTACTTAATAACTGACAAGATTAATGTTTTAGTAAAAGATTCATTAGAATGTGGGTATATTTATGAGGCATATTTTGGGAAAGATCTCTTTTTTTCTTTGTTTTAAATGAGAATGTTGCTTTCCCCAATTAAGTCTATAGTAAGTAGATTACTCCCAGACCATTATCATGTTTATGTGTTTACAAAAATCATTGAATCTACTATTACTGAGTACTGTTGGCACTGAAAGAGTTGTCAGGTTTTGTTCTAACTGCCCTGTCATGTGTTTGTTGAAGTTATTTTCTTGTAATCTTTTCTTTGTTGTTCAGTATTTTTCACAAACATATATCATCTGTAGACTGTGTTACAATGTGTCACAAATATCTAAAAGTAGACTCGTCTTCTCTTTCTTTTTTTAAAATCTAGATTTGATATTGGCTAATGAATGAGATATATATACTTAAGTTTAATTGTATGGTGAAACACACCACCACCTGATCAAGGTGTACATTTAACATTTAATTATTCATCTTTTCATTTCGCATGTTTTGTTTTGTATTCGTTTTCTGTAGTATAATATAGTTCTTAATTTCAGTAACACTCTTCTTCTATTAGTTTAAACATTGTTAGATTGGCCTCATGTACATGTGTATTTGTAGTGGATAACAAAATGTTTTTTAGGAGGCGAAAGTAATTAACAGTTTTTGTTGGTTTTAGTACTTAACCAGAAATCTAATCATATGGCAAAAAAAATCAGTTTTAATTCAGTGAGAGCATGGCAAGAATTGCTTCCTTGAATATGACATTGACATCGACCTTAGTTACCTTCACACATTCGTCAAATGGCCCAATTCTTGTTATAATCGTTTTTGGGGTGGAAGAGAGTCGTTGTAGGGCCAGATCACACGAACCCTCAGTGTACAGCAGTACTAAGATACGATCCTTATTCCCATGAATTTGACATTTCCGCAGAACATTTGCCCCCATGTCAAAACAACATAGATGTGTTTCCATGGTTGGTTGTCTTACCCGATCTTTCCCTTATAAGAGAGACTGGTGAACCAAAAGTTAAATGGGGTTTTTTTAAATGTTTTTTTTGTTTAATGACACCACTAGAGCACATTGATTTATTAATCATCAGCTATTGGATGTCATACAGATTAGAAGATGGTGTCAGCAACCAGAAACATTGCAGGATTTCCGAATGTGAGTTGGAAGGAGCGGAGGCATATCACTATGGCGACGATCAACTTCCTGATATCGTCACTGGTGCTAGATTGTGATCAACAACAAAGGTTCATTCACCTGCTACGGAGTGTGTCATCTTGTATTTCCCGTGCAATGACGTGACCAACATTGCTTTGCATCAATGTCACAGTCAACAAACACATTCATCCCTCTACATTGCGACCGATTTGTTCACATACAAAAATACAAGTAGGCGCCATTTGGCTCCTAAATGGAAAAGTTAACTTAGAGGGCTGATATTTTGCACTTTCCATATTGACTTGAATGTAATTATTGCCATATTATTTGATTTTTGGATGTGTTTAATACTTCAGAGATTAGCATATCTTTTGTCATCCACTTCATATGAACAGGAAGGTGTTATTTTATGTATTGGATTGGGAATGGATGCTTCAGGACTTCCTTTTGTTGGAGAAGGCTATTTCTTATTTTTAGTTTTATCAGTGGGGTTTGTCTCTAGTTGATAAAATGGCCAAACAGGAAATTGATTTTATTGATTTTTTAAATAAACTTTCTTCTTAGAGTGCATGATCCTATTTTAAAATATGTACTTATATCATGTCACAATTAGTGTGCAAGTTACGCATTTTGCAGTAGTTTAGTGAGATTGTTTCGTTAAAAAGAAAAGATCTCTACGTTGACCCCTTTATGTCATTCAGATATTGGAATTATATGAAGAGAGTTTAATACTATATAGGAGGCAATATGAGTGGTGGGGAGATCATGAGTATATTACCCAGCCAGACAACTAACCCTAAGAGGCCATCATTTTGTTCTTTCAAATTATCTAATACAATCAAAACTGATCTGTCAGTAGTTGGTTGGCACATTGTTCTGTAAATTATGATTAAAAAGAGTACCGGTACATATAGGCGTAACTATGGTCCATTTTCAGCATGTGAAGGACCAGGGATTATTTAATCAACTTCTGTTCTTCAATATACTGACAGCAGGTTTCTGCTCAAGTGTCTTTGTCAAACAGTCGGTGTTTGTGTAGTTAACAGCCAGTAGGTCAGATGACAGGTTCATTTCATGTCTGGTTCACCTCTGATCTAAAAGCACGTTCTTAATAGACTCATGATTAATTTGGTGAATAAATCCTAATACGTGCTGTCTTCCTATATTGATTTTCTCTCAGCCTGTCACGTTCACATTTTATCGTCGTCATTGTACAGGTAATTGTTAATTTTACATTACCTATTGCATCATCTTCAAGTTATTGATCTAAAAATAATGAAAGGATTATGGTGGCAGGTGGATTGATACTACAACTTACTCACATCAGTATAAATACCATAATTAAAAGGTGCTACATGTACATGTATATACTTTGTGGAAAGATTTGATTATTAATTATTATTATTGTTGTTATATATTGTTTTAAAAGGTATGTTTAGACAAAACAATATATGTAAAGCAAAATTAAAAACCTGTAAGGAATAAAATTTTGAAGTATTTGTTTTGTTGTGTTTTTGATTTCTTCCCCTGACCACCATATTTGAGTCTGTTCCAAAATTGATCATGGAGGGGGAAGGTAACTTTTATAGATATCCACCAACACAGAAATTAAATTGTATTAAAATAGACTGTATTTAAAGGGGAAAAGGTGTGCGATAGACATTTCAGGCATAAAATAATTACATATCTATTCAATCTTAGTATAGTGATAAAGACATTTTGAAACTGTAATAAATTTACATTGTATCACACACATGTGCGGTCTCGACCGGAACTTCGAAAAGATGAATTTCCTTTTTATTTTTACTAGAGTTAGCATCTTTTTGTTACTGACATCATGTCTGATTTACAAATTACATCACATTGTATTAGAAACATTAAACAGATTGCTGCAGAGTACGATTCTTAAAACGTTGAGTAAATCCATGAAAGCGGGATTGATTAATGCATTTTAGAAAGTGTAAATACAGAGCTTCACATGTTGTTTTAGTTTCCTATTTATTGCAGTCATGATGGGTGTTTTTTTCCGCAAGCACATACCACTCGACTACTCTTGTGGTATATATTCTTCCACAAAATAAACTTGTGCAATAAATAGGAAGCGAAAACGTGTGTGAAGGTCTGTATATATCCCCATGTGTGTCAATTCTGGAACAGCCCTAAATAGAACATAGCTGCCAGGATCTTGAACAGTTCTGGTTCCACTTTAGACGGTTTCTTAAAATAATGATATTGACTTTGTATTTTCAGAAACCCGGGTTCGAAAAGAAGAAACCAGTGAATGATGACAAAGACTACCAACTACCGCACAGTTCGACGGACGACAAGACTGAAATTCGTAAATCAAAGCGCTTGTATCACGAGGTTAGTTCTTTGAAGTCTGATTACAACAATTTCAGATAAATTTAGAAAAAGAACCCCAACCATATATATCTATTTTAATATCTTTTGGGAGGGAGTAAAGTTTGTTTTATTTAACGACGCCACTAGAGCACATTGATTTTTTATCTTATCATCGGCTATTGGACGTCAAACATATGGTCATTCTGACACTGTTTGTTAGAGGAAACCCGCTGTCGCCACATAGGCTACTCTCATACGACAGGCAGCAAGGGAGGGGTCATATGTTGTTGTTGGGGTTTTTGTTGTTGTTTTTTACATAATTAGCATGCATTTGGGAGGGGTTTTTTTATACGCCCGTCTATGATGGTATGCTATATTATGGTATGGTTCTGTCTGTCTGTCCGTTCGTCCATACATCCGTCTGTCCGTCCGTCTATACATCCGTTTGTTAACTTTTTCTTGTCCAGACCATGACTCGCATACAGATGCATACAGATGCTTACAGGACCATCAAACCTCACATGTAGGAACAACTTATGATGATGGTGTGTCACATACTATTACTACGTCACTGTAACCTACTTTTCACAGTCTACTGCACATAACAGTAAATCCTTGTCCGTACCATATCTTGCATACAGATGCATACAGGACCACCAAACCTCACATATAGAAACAACTTGGGATGGTGGTGTGTCGAGTTCTATTACTAGGTCACTGTGATCTACTTTTCATTGTCTACTGCATATAACACTAAATCCTTGTCCAGATCATATCTTGCATACAGATGCATACAGGACAATCAAACCACATGTAGGAACAACTTGTGAGATGGTGGTTGGTCCTAAACTAACTGTTCATCCATCCCATTGCAAATATTTCACATAATTAGAATTGAATTATACCTGTAACATATTCGTTAATATAGATATGGTTTCCATCAAACTCCTGATGCGTGTATCATGTACCTCACCGGTACTCTTTGTTTCAAATTATAAAGTGCATTAACTAGTAGGAAATTCCATACCAGCTCATTTAATAAAATTATAGACTCATTTACATGTACAAGAGTGTTACTGGTTCGAGACTCCTCTCTCTGTGTGTGTGTGTGTGTGGTGGGGTGGGGGGTGGGATTTTTTTCTCTTACATTTGGAGCCAACAATTATTAGTCCCCTACCAGTCAAACTAAAGGGAACTATAGTTTTCGTCTCAATCCTTTTTTCTGTCTGTCTAAATTCTCCTATTTTAACATTTGTTCTTATTTGTTAAATTGAGTCCTACCAATATAAACCCAAACTATAGAACTTTACACATTGGTGTTGAATACATAATTTTTATTTTACTTCAGGAGCCTCTTGTGGATTATTCTGTAAATTCTGAGCTGAAAAAACTACAGTTTTATGGAGCTGGCCCAAAGGCTGCAGTGCCACCTATTAAAGGTAACATATTTTTGTCATATATATATATATGTGTGTGTGTGTGTGCGTGTGTGTGTGTGTGTATATATATACTCTTCAAAAAAAGTAGGGGAAATCTAATAAGAATTTACAGTTGCCAAAATTGTAAGGTATATTAGCTGTGGGGAATGGTTATATGATAATAGTGAATTAATTGGGCAAACATTACAACCGGTAGTTCAGTATTACACCAAAGATCTTGAAGGATGATTGGGGTCAAAAGTGAAATTTGAAAGTTGACTTTTTTTGTCAGTAAATCGCAAATTCAAACAATAAAAATGACTAAAAACAAAACAATAACAACTGTATGGTCAACGGAATGAAAAAGATTGACAGAATTAATGTTTAATCGACCTTCCTGGAAATTGTCAAAATCAAGAATGACACCCCACACACATGTACGGGGCAACTGCGTGATGCATGTGCAAACTATGGAATGTGTTCGGGTGTGTTGGTAAACAGACCTGAACATTCTTTACTAGGATGTCTGTGGTCATAACATATGTTCAGTCTAATAATTCATATTAACATAAATATTTCAGGTTCCCCTACTTTTTTTGAAGAGTATGTGTTTGTGTGTGTGTGTGTGTGTGTATGTATGTGTGTATATATATATATATATATATATATATATATATATATATATATATAATGTTAATTATGTTCAAAACTGCATATGAGTATATGTTTAACAATACAGTCTTATGATTGATATATATATTTATCTATGGCAACAGAAATGTTTTGGAATCGTTTAAATTCCATCCAATGTTAATTGTAAAGCTTTTAAAACACTGACTTGTATAAAAAAAATTAAGATATGCTCAACTTGATTTTATATATTGTATTATACTCTCCCCCACACACACACACCACAGCTCCTTACACTGTGGTTTTACATAAATAATATGTTCATATAAATAATATGTTACCATTTGTGACACCCAATAGCCGATATGTATTTTTGTGCTGGGGTGTCGTTAAACAAACATTCATTCATTCATTCATTCTGTGGAATATTTAAGTAGTATATGAGTACAAAATCTGTGGTGTAAATGTGATATACGGAAACTTTTTAAAAAGTCTTTTAATAAATAATTTTTATTTTGCAGAAGAAAAACCAGATATTAAAGACATTAAGGGTGTTAAAAATTCACCCAACAAGTCGAAGACTCCTATTAAAGAAGACAAGAATTCCACCCTGAATGGTGCAGATGTAAGTTGCATGGATGTAGTTTTCCCACTTTTTATCGGATTTAAGTTTTTTTTTTCTTTTCTTTTTTTAAATTTAATCCGAAATGCTGAAAAATTTCCTTTCTTCAGGTATAGTATTGAAGTTTCAGCATTTTAAAAGATCAGTTTAGCTTGTCACGGAGATATTACTTCTTGTATGTAGAAGACATATAACGTCACCATGTATAAACTTCATTTCCCATCCTAAATATAGAAATAGGATCATTATATCTTGAACGAGTTCGCATTTCACCTCTCCACATCAAATGTCACGGTCACTTATTACTAAAAATAGAAATAAGACATCATTGCTTATCAACTTCATTTCTCATCCAGTTTTCAAAAAATTTCATAAGAAGAATAGGATCATGATATCTCAAACGAGTTCATGTCAAGGTTACTGTTCCTAAAAAAATAAAAATTGTGATCTAGCATTTTTATTTTTACTGATGCAGGATCATGGTATTTTGAATGAGTTAACATTTTACCTGTGTTAAAGGTAAAAGTCACTGTTATTAAAAATTACATCACTGCTCAGGTGACTTCATTTCTGATCCGTTTTTGTGAAACTTGACATAGAGGTGAAACTTGACATGAATAGGATTGTAACATTTTGAATGAGTTCGTTTTTTGCCTCTCTACATCAAAGGTTAAGGTCACTCTTACTAAAAAATAATAAAAAATTATGAGGTCACCGTTCTAGCGATTTCATTTTTCATCGGATTTTAATGAAATTTCACATAAAGAAAGAAGGTCATGATACGTGGATTATTTGTTTATATATATTTTAGTAAAGTTTCAGCCGGGGATTTCTACCATCTGATAAAAATAACTATACCTAAGTAGCTTCTATATTACAGGATGAACTTTAACATTGTAATAACACCAAATGTTTACAGGGCATGTCTTCTTCATGCTCTTTGATTCCACAGGTTGATCAGTACTTGTGCCACGTGTGTGAGAGAGGTGACGGAGAGGAATACATGTTACTCTGCGACGGATGTGACGATGCGTTTCATACCTACTGTCTACAGCCACCTCTCACTGACGTACCCAAAGGTGACTGGAGATGTCCAAACTGTGTTGAAAAGGTATGAGTTCAGAGTTAATTTATTCATTGCCTTGATTGTCAGCAGTTCTGGGTTTTTTTACAATGATATATTTTAGGAACCTCTAATAAGAGGGTACATTAATTTTAATCAAATCCTGGTACAAAATTGATTTGCTTCAGTAGTCTACTGCCTTATATTATGACACACCTTTTGTAGAAAGTTTGCATTATGTGTCATCCATGCCCTGTGCTTATAAACCTTAAAGTCTAGACTTTAATAAAATCCAGACTTTAACGTCATGGCAACGCCATTCAAATAGCATTATGTTAAAGCTGGACTTTATTAAAGTCTAGACTTTAAGTTTTATAAGCACAGGCCCTGGTAGAACCTTTTAATAAAAATAAAATAAAATATTTTTAATTTTAGGCAAAACAAAATATATTGCTGGTCTCTGGTAAGCGCACTTCAATTTTAACCCTGCACATTAACTTTTTATATACATCTCCACCTTTTTTGTCCAATCCATGATTTGGAAGAAAAAAACCAAGGAAAGAAAAAAAAAAAAAAAACCACATCGTTGCATCACTTTTGGAACATTGATCTTACCAGAGACTATATTTTTTGGCCTTACTAGTATTAAAACCTTTTCGTTTTTAAAATCAAATATAAACAGACCTCACAGTACATTGTTAATCATTTGTTATTAGGCGTCTAGTATTTCACAAGTTTTAAAGGTTGAATTGTTCAAAAAAGTTAATGTAGAACTGGTACATAAGGGATACACTTCTCTGTTTAGGTTGTTCTTAATTTTTTGTCTTTTAATATAAGGTTTACTGTCGTATATTTTTGCATTTATGGAGCTTTGTGTTATTTTGTGTCTTCAGCTGTGCAACAAACCAGCAAATGTATTTGGATTTGAACAGTCTCCGATAGAGTTCAGTCTTCAGAGTTTTGGAGAAATGGCTGACCGCTTCAAGGCCAATCACTTCAACATGCCAGTACATGTAAGTTTTAAGAATCTTAATGTATATATCGATATGTATTTCAACTCCTGTTGATGACAATGGATGTACTTGAATCAGTCGTCTTGGAAGATCTTCCCACAAGATATATCTCACTGGTTGAGCCTTGTTCCCACCCCATACCATGATGCTTGTACCACCCCATAGATCTCGTCAAACAAACATCATCATTGTACTGACCTTTTCATTGCCACATTGTTGTCATGGAAGGACATCCCACAAGATTCCTCTCACTGGTTTAGCCTTGTTCCCACCCCATACCATGATGCTTGGACCATCTCATAGATCTGTCACACAAGCATTCATCATTTCAATGCCAGATTATCATTGTGTGGTCCACCATTGCTGACAATGTCAGTTTTGACACTGAATGGTCCAGGGGTGGGATGTAGCGCTCGCGTGATGCATGGTCGGTTTTTGATCTATCCCCATTGGTGGTCATTGGGCTATTTCTCGTTCCAGCCAGTGCTCCATAACTGGTATAACAAAGGCCATGATATGTACTATCATGTATGTGGGATGGTGCATATAAAAGATCCCTTGCTGCTAATCGAAGAGAGTAGTGCATGAAGTGGTGACAGAGGGTTTCCTCTCTCTATATCTGTGTGGTCCTTAACCATATGACTGGATATAAAATGTGTTGAGTGTGTTGTTAAATAAAACATTTCCTTCTGAATAATGGTCCACAAAGTTGATCCTGATGGTGATGGACTGTCAGGACTGGGAACCTAGCTTGTCACTGATGTCAGATATTGTTGGTGGCCAGGCAGCATCATAACTGTTCATTTGTGTTCATCATCTGTGTGTTATGTTGCAGAAAAATCCTGAATTGTGATAATTTGGTTTTATCTAGAACAGTTACGCTTATGTTTAAAAACAATAAACAGATTAAAATCATGTACCCTCCAAAAAACATGCTTGGTAGAAACCCTAATCTGTGTTCTGTTGATTTTATCTAGCATTGTTATGCACAAATTAAAAGAAAAAGCAAAAAAAAACCAATTTAACATAGTTGAAACATATCTCTATGATCAGGATCTGAATTGGAGGTGACAGGTTAATAGCTGCCATAAATGTATAATTTTAACTTTGTGCAATTATGTATGTCCACTATAACACTCTTGTAATAGTAATTAATCTAATTTCATAACCAAAAAGGAAAACATGCTAAAAAATAATGAAGACTACTCTCTTTTTTTTAAAATCTTCTTTAAACAGAGAGTTCCAACAAATATGGTGGAAAAGGAGTTTTGGCGTCTTGTTGACTGTATGGAGGAAGATGTCTGTGTCCAGTATGGTGCCGACATTCACGCTTGTGAAATGGGAAGCGGTTTTCCAACAAAACCAGAAGAAGTGATGTGCCCAGAGGATGAGGTAAAAAAAATTGGTTTTCACTTTGGATTTTACTGTTTTATAAAAAGGTAAAGGGTAAAAACAACTCATTGTAGAATTCTAATGAGGTTTGGGCGGTCATTGGATATATAGCCCTTGATTGACTCTGGTTTTTTCTCCATTCCAATCAGTGTTGCACAACTATGAAAGGCAAATGGTATGTGCTGGCCTGTCTTAAATTCATTTAAAAGATCTGTTTCTGCTTTTTCAGGCAGGTTTCTTCTCTGTCAACACAATGTCGAAAATAACTGTTCTAGACACTTGATAGCCATAGTTTAAAAAATGTACTGCAATGTTGGTAAATAAATGTTTATTTATGCATAAATGAAATACTCAAGCTAAACATAAAGCAGTTTATTGATTGTAAAAAATAGGTTTGGTATTTGGTTATAATTTTAGGATTAATACATGGGTTTTTTACCAGTGAAATGGACCTCTTTGATATATAAATTATATACTAAACTGAATCGGTTATCAAGTGGTTTATGTATTTTCTTTCAGCAATACCTGAAATCTGGTTGGAATCTGAACAACCTGCCAGTACTTGAAGAGTCTGTGCTCTGTCATATTAGTGGTGACATCTCAGGCATGAAGGTACGCCCGTGGTGTCGACACATTTATTACAATCATGAATTTTTAGTTGGTCTGCACATAATTAAAACACAGTTTTGGGCGATAACCTTTGATAGATGTTTTTGTAAAGCAAGGATGGAAAACTAATCATTTGTGTTCTTGTATTATTTAAAACTGGTTTTATTAATGATATTTTGATGATTTAAAATTAAAATATTTGGTGCCATTTGTGGTCCTTTGAATTGTTAACGCTGCATTTGTGTTCTATTCTATTGTTCTACATGTAACTATTTTGAATGAATTTTTAATCCTTTTTTTTTTTAGATTCCTTGGTGTTATGTTGGCATGTGCTTTTCCTGTTTTTGTTGGCATACAGAGGATCACTGGAGCTATTCCATCAATTACTTGCACTGGTAATGACATGTTTTTGTTGAACTATTTTGACTTGGTCCCATTACTTGATAGCTTGCCTCAATTAACAATTAAATAAAAACAGATCTTTTAGGAAACTTATTACTGTTTACCTGTTATTAGGATAATTACCACTAGGAATGGATTTTTTTTTTTTTTAAAGCTCACAAACAATTATATATTAAAAATATGTCATAAATGTCTGTTGGAGACATGGACATCCTATCCTGAAATAGGTAACTTTCTTAAAGGGCAGATAACGTTTTTAAAGAGCAGATTACTTTCTGAAAGAGCCATGGCAAATATTAGACAAAATAGTTGAGGCTTCGTATTTCCCTGTCTCAATAGATACAACTAACTGTTTTGTTTTGTCTACTCAGCTATATTTATTACTTAAATGGATGGAGGAATGGACTGGATCTCTGTATGACTGGTTGAATGGATGCATAGATTTGAGAGTGTATATTACATTTGGTTTATGATATCTGCAAATTGATCTGTTTTCCATTTCTGTATTGAATCTTTGTATTTGTTGTTGTTTAGGGGAGAACCAAAGACATGGTATGGTGTGCCTGGTGATTGTGGCGACAAGTTTGAAGAAGCTATGAAGACGATGGCACCGGAACTGTTTGATCAGGACCCCTCTCTGTTGCACCACATCACCACCATGATGAACCCAACGGTTCTCCATGCCAAAGGTGTTCCAGTAAGTATTTTAATACTTGACGTCATTTAGCTTTATATAAAATTATTTCTTCCTCTAACCCTCACTGATTTCTTTCTTAAGTATTTATTCATATGCATCACAAAGTAAATGCTGTTAGGATTCATATGTGAGTACAAGGTACCTCTGTTTTGGTTTGTATATTCAGCTGCCAAAATCGTGACTGACAATTATTAAGGACTGATTGTCTTTGTCTAATTGTTAGGTTCATAAATCATTTTGAAGAGTTTTTCAGCCGTACTATGCTTTATATATTCCTTAACAGTTTTGTTATTTAAAAAATAATTTCAAAGTAGTCTTTTGACATGTGGCATTTTTTAAAAATGAATTTGAAGGTATTGGGTATTGCTGAAGACTGAAGACTCTTCAACAAAATAATTTTATCTCGGTAAAATTTCTCTCATTTTTTAAGGTAGAGTGGAAGGTGAAAGAATACAAGGAAAGTTACATTGTGGTGCTTGAAAATAAAAAAAACTTTAACAATTGTTTTGTATATTTCAGATATGTCGTACTGATCAGCATGCTGGTGAATTTGTTATTACATTTCCGAGAGCATACCATGGTGGATTCAATCAAGGATATAATTTTGCTGAGGCTGTCAACTTCTGCCCAGCTGACTGGGTAATCATTTTTAGATTTTAATCAGTTTTGGGGGTATTTTTGGTTTAGGTTGTATTACTTCTGGGATTGGTTTGCTCAAAAATAATAAAATAGATTTAATTTCTTAAACTATCACACCTTTTGATCAGAAAAACAATTTATAATAGGGAAAGCTGAACATCTGTCCAAAGTCCAGTATGGGAGTGAATTCCCAACAAATTCATCCTTCATTAAGTAAAAACATGATGGAGAACAGTTTGCTAAAAAAAAAAGTTCATATGGCTGTAAGTTAAAATAAATATCAGAAAATTTCAGGGCCATATCTTAATGATCCTGGCTAAATAAAAGGTAAGGTCGTAAAATTAAATAATAATATAAAGATTCTAATTAAGCAACTGTGTAATAAAAATCCGTGAAGACTGCCTAGTTGATGTGTTTCTGCAGTTTTTAAGTGCTATCATTTCCTTGTTTCAGCTGAAGATGGGTCGTAAGAGTGTGGAGTACTACAGGACCTCGAAGCGTGAACTGGTATTTTCTCATGAGGAGCTCGTTTGCAAGATGGCTGCTGACCCAGACAACCTGGATCTCAAAGTTGCAGCATGCACGTACCAGGATATGCTTGCTATTGTGGAAACTGAGAAAAAACTTAGAAAAACGCTTCTAGACAGAGTACGTACAATGTTCGAATATTCTTTGGTATTGCTGAGCAAGTGTTGGTAAAATACAGTTTAAAGTATGAACTCCTTGAATGTAGAATTAATTTGTTATAACATATGCATTACTCATAGGCATACACACAAATTTGTTTTTAAACAAATATTTCCATATATATTATGCCAACATATAAATCTTACAGCAGGGAAGTAGGTTACACACAGATGCTCACATACATGCGCATGCATACACACACACACACACACACACACACACACACAAACAATATTTTCAGAAAATGTGTTATGAAATAAAAAAAACAATCTGGTAGAATGTTTACAGTAATCATTTACCAAGAACTGTCAGTTAATAAGATTGTTCTATATTGAATGTGAAAGTAGATGTTATCCACATGTCAAATACTCCAGAGCATCCAGATACAAATAAAATATTATTGATTAAAGGCTGAATATGGTGAGGAAACTCAGGGGGTTTTTAATATAAAAAAAATAATTTAAAAATCCAATAGTCGACACTGGTGCAAGTAGTGCTTAGGAATATTTGCTTGTGATAAACATTCATATTGATGGGATGGAACGGTGTGCATAACGAACGATGTCTGTAGTTTTATATTCTGAATTTCTAAATAAGTTGCACATATAGTTAACATTGTTTGATCTTGTTTGCAGGGTGTTGTGGAAGCGGAGAGAGAAGCATTTGAGCTGCTACCTGACGATGAACGTGTGTGTGACTACTGTAAAACAACTTGCTTTCTGTCGGGACTCACTTGTCCTTGTAGTCCAAGTAAGTCATATACCCGGCAGAGTGCTGTTTATTTATATTCCAAAAAACTCATCAATGTAGTCTTAGGAAAAGAAATATAATATTACTTTGACTGCAAAACATAAATTACAAACAAAACATGGAACCTTTTCCCACCATCAGATGATATGGTTGCCATGTATACAGCAACCCCTGTAATTAAGAAAATTTCCACGTAAAAAAACAATGTCATTGAAAAACCCCACCTGAATTTGGATCACAGCAAAAAAGTGCCATGAAGAATTAAAAACTACATGGCATTGCCGATTGCTGTGGGCAATTGCAGGGGTTGTACAATCAAATGTTATTACCTTGAACTCTGTTATCTCAAGGTTGACAAATCATCTCATGGCCTAATTTTCATTTGCAGCTACAGTCAAATGCCTCTTAACTGGAAATAACCGATGATTTTGTTGCTAAACACGACCAACTAAACTAGGAAAAAACATGGGTGTAATTGTAAACCACGGGTGTAATTGTAAACCACGGGTGTAATTAAAAAGTACAGAGGTTTTGTTCTGTATTGATATTTAAAAAGAGACTAAAAATATCCAGTTTTAAAGGAATTCCTGTTTTCTGAGTGTCCGATTTTGAAGAATTTCACTGTATTATATGCTTATCTTGAACCTTCAATATCTCAAACTTGTTGACTTTGTCCCTTCAACATCAAGATAACTAAGTTTGTAGTTATTTAATGTCATAATTCTAATATTATGTGCCCAATATTTTGGAAATTGTAAAATCTGTATATTATCGAATAACCAGGGATATCTTACTCCATGTTTTATCTGATGACATACAATTATTTTGTATAGTTAATGCTTGATAGTTTCTAGTTTGAGGGTAATCTAATAATATTAATTTGTGTTTGCTGTCGATTTTGATGTATCTAAAAGTTATTTATGGGAATTTGTCTATAATTAACAACAATGTAATGTTTATGACTACTAACTTTTTTTATATATATTTAGATAAGCTTGTATGCCTGCACCATGTGGACAAACTCTGTGAGTGCAGCGCGGTGAGACACTGTCTACGTTACCGCTACACACTTGACGAGCTACCAGCTATGTTAAACCGACTTAAAGCACGAGCCGAGTCATTTGACAACTGGAATCTCCAAGTGACAAATGCCCTGGAGGCTACTGATGACGACAAGCTTGGTAAGTCAAAGCTATCATTGTGAAGGTACTTTCAAATGGAATTAAAACTTCTGCATTTCAATTTTTGAATACTGTTTGTTCTATTAAAGTGTCAGAAAAATTAGTTTTAATAATTAACTTCATTGTAGCACAGGGCGGGATTTAACTTGATTGGTTGAGCACTCGTTTGAGATGCTTGTGTCACAGGATCGAATCACCTCAGTGGATCCGTTCAAACTGGTCAAAGGCAGTGGTATGTGCTTTTCTGTGTATGGGAAAGTGCATATAAAAGATCCCTTGCTGCATTAAGAAAATGTAGCAGGTTTCATCTGTTGACTACAAGTCAGAATTACCAAATGTTTAACATCCAATAGCCAATGATTAATATATCAGTGTGCTCTAGTGGTGTCGTTAAACAAAACAAACTTTACTTTCATTGTAGCACTGTTATTTGGGAATTTCATTTTAAGGACACTGAAGAACTTTCATCAGTTTACAGTATTTTTTCAAATTTTAAGAACCCAAATTATTGTGACATACATGTGTCTTCTAATTTTTTTAAAATACATATCAAACAGATTTGAGATTACATTTAACAGATTATATTTTTGGTTTGATTTGTGTTCAATTTTTTTTAATTTTTTATTTCAGATTTGGCCGAGTTAAAAGACCTAGTTATAGAAGCTGAAAAGAAGAAATTCCCCAACACAGAGCTGCGGAGAACCTTGATAAGCTCAGTGACTGAAGCGGAGAAATGTGCCAATGTTGCTAACCAGCTGGTCAGCAAGAAAGTTAGAACAAGGTTAGAATTCTTCTTTATTTTTTGATAAAACTGAGATAACTTTTTTAGCTTGTCAAGCTAATAGACCTATTCCGGATGAAACTTCATGTGCTTTAAAGAAAAACTAAGAAAGAAGTGTTTTATTTAATGACGCACTCAACACATTTTATTTACAGTTATATGGCGTCAGACATATGGTTAAGGACCACACAGATTGTTTTAGAGGAAACCCTCTGTCGCCACATAGGCTACTCTTTTTTACGACAGGCAGCAAGGGATCTTTTATTTGCGCTTCCCACAGACAGGATAGCACAAACCATGGCCTTTGTTGAACCAGTTATGGATCACTGGTCGGTGCAAGTGGTTTACACCTACCCATTGAGCCTTGCGGAGCACTCACTCAGGGTTTGGAGTCGGTATCTGGATTAAAAATCCCATGCCTCGACTGGGATCCGAACCCAGTACCTACCAGCCTGTAGACCAATGGCCTGCCACGACGCCACCGAGGCTGGTCATGTGCTTTAAAGAAGGAATGTAATTAGTCTCCAGGGTTTCTGCCAAAGGATAAAATGGGTATGTTGTCATATCCAAAGTTTTGGCAGATTTTCCTTTTTAAAGTTAATCTTTTAACAAAATTAATTTATTCTTAACATTACTGTATGCTTTTCTTAACTCTAACCCTAAACTTAACCCATTTTTGGGGGGGGGGGGGGGGGGAGGCTCCCCATACCCCCTGTTGACTGGTTCCATTCAATTCCATAGCGCCATACCCAAATATTTCTTTCTGGTAGAAACCACTGGTCTACTTTCACATGTTCTCTGTGTAAATATTACTTTCTGGCTGAACTTTTCAATAAGTTGTAATTTATTATAGAAATGATAATGTAGGAAAGATTGAAAGTAACATAGATACAACAAGAGACACTGATTAAACGATGTTCTGTAGTGTCATTAAAGAAACATACATTTTCATTAATCAATACTTGATCAAGTGATTGCCAATTAAAATGCCATCTCTGATGTTTAGGAACCGACAGTCTCTGGAAGGAAAGTACATAGCCAAACTGAATCTGGAGGAGCTTAACATCTTCCATGAGCAGGTGGTTGGTTTGCCGTGTGTTATACCTGAAGCAAAACTTATCAAGGTAAATAAACGACCATAAATTTATACTACTCAAAAGAATTTACGGGTCAAAAATTTATAACCAAATAAGTTTCAGAGTGTATTAGATGGATGATGTAAACTACACCAAATTTTTTATTTATTGTTCCATATTTAAAAACCCCCACAAATAAACGTCACTGTATACAAGAAAGTCACATAACATGCAGTCAAAGTTGAAGTTTGTCAAACATGGATTTTACACATTAGAACATTCGTTTAATAGTGTGTGAATCCACCCCTGGCGCAAATACACTCGACACATCGTTGCCTCATGCTGTTGATCAGACGTCCTGGCGATACCTTGTTGTCTGAGAAAAGTTAACGTCAGCGAAGCGCTCCCCAGGACGTCTGTAGACACAAACCCGACCGTCGTTGAACTGGAGACTAAACCTGGACTCATCAGTGAACATCACTCGACCCCACTGAACACGTTGCCACCACAGATGAAGCGTGCACCAGTGACGTCTGGCCATTCTGTGACGTGGTAGGAGTGGTGGTCAAAAAACAGCATGGCGACGGCAGCGTAGATTATTGGCTCTCAGACAATTGCGTATTGTTTGATCAGACACTCGAGTTCCAGTCGCAGTCCGCAGATTGTCACGTAATCAGCGTGCAGTGGTTGTGCGTTGACGTAGAGCCATATTGGTGATGTAGCGGTCCTCTCTATTTGTAGTGCTTCGGGGTCTTCCCGAACGTGGACGATTTCGAACATAATTCGTTGCTTGGTACCGTTGCCACAGTCAGCCAACGACACTCTGACTGACACCAAGTCTCAGAGCAACATTTCTTTGCGTATTGCCATCCTGAAGCCAAGCAATAGCCCTTCCTCGATCTTCGATAGTCAGTTGAAGTCGTACCATTATCGAATTTGGAGTGTACACCGTACACGAACGCAAGCTCCAATTATACGGAAATTCAGCATTGGGAACATGGAATACACGTGCAAAGCGTGCAAATGAAACGCTTTGTGAAAAAGCAAGTTATGGGCACTTAGCAGACCTTTCGCTTTCGCCCTAATTTACGTGCAAATGTAAGCATGTTTTCGCCATTAGAACTAGTCGACAGTGTCAATGACAGTGGATTTTAATTCATTTATGGGTCGCTTAGACCCACTTTCGTCAAAATGGAACAATACCATGCGTGACATTATGGTCTAGCTAATATAATTGACATTCAGAAAATAATGTCGAAAATATCGTCTGACCCTTAAATTCTTTTGAGTAGTATATATATTCAGTGTGGACTGTAAGATTGTTGTGACAGAGTTGTTTCCCTTCTTACATTAAGCTATTAACAAGATTTCAATTTTGAAATGCAAGTATATTTCACCATTTCAACATTTGACAGGTGAGGATCAGGTGGGGTCAGATTATTTTAACAAATTTTAATTTTAATACCACAGTGTGTTTGTAATATTTTTTCATTATAATAAAGCTGCCAAGCATTCTGTTGGTTAAAAAAAGAAGAAAAGTCATATCTGTTTTGTCAATTTCAATTACATTTTGTTTTCTTATTTCCTCAATCAGGAGCTGTTGGTGAATGTAATTGAGTTCCAGAAGGAGGCTGAGGAAGCTCTGATAGCCGAGACTCCCGACTCGGAGCAGTTGGAGAAACTGATCGATATCGGAATAACACTCGACGTGGACCTGCCAGAAATCCCAAAATTAAAACAGGTATGGCACTCATTTCTATCTTGGATTTTTTGTGTACTTATCCTGCAACCACTGTTTGTATTTGCCGGATATAGTGAACATTTAAAATGGTCATAAACTGCTACTAGCAAGATACCCCTTAACTAGATATTCATTTGTTCTTTTCATCATTAATTTCCATTGAAATGAAGTCTTGTTTTGTAGTAAATATAACAAAAATGAAAATATTCAGTTGTTTTGCTTCGATTTTATCGCCAGAAGTAGTATTTGATAATGAAATATTACGAATAAACCCAAATGTATAATTTGGACTGTTTTTCAAGGAACATGGGAAATGACAAAACATTATAAAATGCACCATTAAATGTTCACTTCTGCCTATTTTTGTCAAACATCTGCTTTTTTCCCTACTTATTCAATTTCAATTAGAACCTTCTCTTATATATATATATATGTTTATTATATAATATCTTACATTTTCAGTGCAGTCAAAGTATGTGATATTTTTCAGATCACATACTTTAAGAATTTGATAACTGCAGATTAGATGTAAATCGAGGTCACTGCACTACATTTATTGACATTTAAGCAAATGTACTAGGGTGAAACACCATAATTAACGTGTGCATTCATAGTCATCAAACAAAAACATTTCAATAGCAACTTTGCACTGAAAGCTAGCTGTTCATTGATTACTAGTTTATTTGTATGTAAGGACATCCAAAATAATGTCATTGAAGTTTGACGTCGTTTCCATTCAAAAAGACACATTGCGTCACATATTCTTACATCATTTGAATATCTAATAATGGCGGACTGGAATTAAAGTTGCATGTACAGTTTACAGGCTCTCATAATACAATTTTTTCCCCCCTCCTATATAATATTGATGATACCGAAGAAATACTGAACATTTGCCAAGCATGATACTGTGTCTTTATTTTCCTGCAGTGTTTATTATAGGTACTTTATGTGTGATGCTAAATGATAATATTTTGTGATTTTAGGTCCTGCAACAGGCACGATGGCTGGATGAAGTGCGGTTGACACTGAAAGACCCACACACAGTTACCCTGGACACAATGAGGAAACTGATGGAATCTGGAGTCAGTCTGGCTCCCCACCCTGCTGTGGAAAAAGCCATGGCAGAACTACAGGAACTTCTGACTGTCAGCGAGCGCTGGGAGGAGAAAGCACGCATATGTCTACAAGCTAGGTTGGTATCTTATTGGGATAGTCTGTTTTAAATGAAGAAAAAAGTTAAAATAGGAAGAAAAAGCACAGGGAAGGTTTTTGGCTTAAAACTAAATTTATTTTTGTCAAGGAAGTGCAAGTGATGGAAAGAGCAAGTGTTAATTTTTCAGCAATATTTAAACAGTGAAAATCAATTGATAACCCAGTCTTAGGTTATAGTTAATAATACAGCATATATTTTTGAAACGCAGATAATTGATGATGTAAGTTATATATGCCAGGAATACATCAAAACGGCACCTTTATGCATGTAGAGAACAAAGTTATATATCACATTAGATATAGAGATATATGTAATTATTACACCCAAGTAATACAGTACTACTGATTCTGTAAGAACCGGTACTTTAATCACAATGGTTTGTGTTATATAAGTGTGTAATGTTATGAATATTGAATACTTGAAAATACTGAATGTGATAATTGTACTTTGCTGTAATATGCATTGAATAAGCATTAACCATGTGTTTTGATATAATGTAGACCAAGACATGTGATGACTACACTGGATGCCATCATCACTGAGGCGTGCAAGATTCCTGCTTACCTGCCAAATGTGTGCGCACTGAAGGAAGCCATGCGGAAAGCTGAAGAGTGGACGGCCCGAGTGATGGCCATTCAGGTTTGCACTTTTTCTTTAAATATTTTACAATTTATTTGTTACTTTTTAGCACAGATACTTTACATCTAGTGACACGTGTTGTTAGAACTATAAGAAAACAATTTGAATTCATTGAACTTGTATTAATTCCTATCAAATGTTGGCATTAACCTGTTTTGTCCAAGTTTGGAGATGTCAAAAGGACATAGCCAACATGTGAGTTTGCCAGTTTTGAAATACCCGTTATATTGATTAAACTATGGACGGACAGAAAAGTATTTTTTCAGGTTATATCTTCATATACATTTTTCACCAAAAAAACTATTTTCATCCTTAATTTGAATATTGTTTCTGAAAACATTTTCCAGGAATTAAAAAAAAAAAAGAGTTAATAACTTGAATTGTGTTAAGATGTTGAGTTTCATGTTTTTTAAAACGCATTTATGGCAGTGTTTAAGTTAGTGCTTATTTGTTGCAGACTGCTGACTCGTACCCATACATTGACATACTTGAGGCTGTTGTAAACAAAGGTCGGCCAATTCCAGTGCGTTTGGATCAGCTTCCTCAGATTGAATCTCAGGTTGCTGCCGCCAAGTCGTGGAAAGAGAGAACTGCTCGGACCTTTCTCAAGAAAAACTCTACTTACAATTTATTTGAGGTATGTTTCTTGTAACGTAGATTGATAGACATGAGGTAATGTTTTACCAAGTAATGGTCTAAGTATACCCTTCACCTCCAAAAACCTGAAATTTTAATGAGATGCACATTTACAGCCCTCTACTTTTAACTTTTTCATCTAGGAGCCAAATGGCACTTGCTTGTATTTTTATATAGGTAGTATGATATGTTTTAGTTGCCAAATAAAAAAAATGGTCATAATGTAGAGGGCTGATTTATGGTCATGTATGTTATAAATGATTTCTATGTTTTATTATGATACAGGTGTTGTCCCCAAGGCAAGACATTGGGGTTTACAACAGTGGTAAAAACAAGAAAAAGAAACTGAAGGAAGGTGAGAAAGACAAGAATGACAACAACTGTGTTGAGGTAAAAGATGAAGAGACCAGGGATCCCGCCGCCATAGTGAGTACATTCACAAGCTTATAGAGTTTACAGCATTCAAATATAATAGTAATTAAAATGTGTTGAATGTGTCATTAGAGACACAGACCCTAGTTTCAGCCCATGAATGGACACTACATTTAGTTAATCTACAAACCTGCAACACATTTGGATAAGGTTATAATGGAGAAAAGCCAAAGTCTGTGATGTTTAAACTTGAAAATACTGTCTTAAAAAGAACTAGAGCTTGTCTTGATAACCATTACTTCTCAGACGAATGAGCGTTTTGAGAATTATGAAAAAATGCACTTTGGGATATTACAAAAACCTGGCTGACCAGAACCACTTCAGGTGTATGAAAATGAGTATTCTAAATAATAAACCCCTGCGTGTGCTGTAACCTCACCGTGGTGCAGGGGTGTAACATTCTCTTTGAGAATGGCCAATACAGCACAAATTGAAGTTTAGAGTAAAATTCAGTATCCGTAAAATTCTGTGATATTTGTATTTGTATTTTTTGCACAGTTCTTTACACTGTTTTTGTTTAAACCTTGAATTTTTATATTGATGTTGATCATCACTTTATTTATTTGCATTACCATAGTTTGACACCCAATAGCCGATGTATTTTTCGTGCTGGGGTGTCGTTAAACATTCATTCATTCATTCATTCTAAATAATAAAATGTAACTACTTTTCATTTAAATTATCAAAAACAGCTTTGACAGTGAAAGGTATGTCGTAGTGTTTAAAAAGTAGGGTCTGTCACTTTAAATAAAACTTCCCCCTTTCATTAATTTAACAAGTACAACTTGCCACATTTTTTACTCCTGGGTCAATGTTACAACGAAGTTATCATTGGACAAACCGGCCTCGGTGGCGTAGTGGTTAGGCCATCGGTCTACAGGCTGGTAGGTACTGGGTTCGGATCCCAGTCGAGGCATGGAATTTTTAATCCAGATACCGACTCCAAACCCTGAGTGAGTGCTCCGCAAGGCTCAATGGGTAGGTGTAAACCACTTGCACCGACCAGTGATCCATAACTGGTTCAACAAAGGCCATGGTTTGTGCTATCCTGCCTGTGGGAAGCGAAAATAAAAAATCCCTTGCTGCTAATTGGAATGAGTAGCCTATGTAGTGGCGACAGCGGGTTTCCTCTCAAAATCTGTGTGGTTCTTAACCATATGTCTGACGCCATATAACCGTAAATAAAATGTGTTGAGTGCATCGTTAAATAAAAACATTTCTTTCTTTCATTGGACAAACATATTCATTATGATGAAGTCTGATTGTTTATGTATGTTTTTGTATGTTGGTCAGTTGGTTTACCTGCTATCATCTGCATGTAGCCGTCTTACTCATGATGGATTACATAGACCCGGGATAGCGACAGTAAACTGCCTTTTGTCACTTTTGTGTTTTGACCAGGTATGTCTGGACAGAACACTGACAGATGGCAACATTTTGTACACAGTTATTCTAAATTTGATTTTAATAGACTTCTATGCAGATATACTGTAATTTCTAAATAATGAATGTACATGCACTTATTTATAAAGTAAAAAGAATTATTTTGAACATTACAAGTAGATAGGTCACTTCAATTTTTAATTTTTTTTTTTTAAAAGTAATAATGAAATTAAGAGACCAAAAAAATAGGACCTTATGACTCAAATGAAAATGAGTGATGATTTTCACAATCATAGGGACAAACTGTTCTTGTAAGGTTTCCATAATTTAAACCAAACCAAAACAAATTCAAATTCTTTTTCATTCCTTGTCTCTGTAGTGAAACATTTTATTTATTGAGTGGAACATAGGGATTTAAAGAAAATATTCCTATTTTGAAATCTTTACTTATTGGTACATATATTTTCAATTTTCATCATATTTCTTGATTACTTTCTGATGTTTTAAATGGTAAACTAATGTTGTTGTCCACTGTTTATTCACAGGTTGCATCTTTCAAGATATCAGAGCAGCGTGAAGTGGAGTGTATGCGAGAGCTGAGGAAGCGGAACCTCGAGAAAATGCACAGCCCTGAAGGAGAGGCCCGATTCTGTGTGTGTCGGAAAGGTGCATCGGGCTTCATGCTGCAGTGTGAACTCTGCAAAGACTGGTTCCATGGTTAGTGAAATAGAGACAAGTATTCACTCAGCCTTATTTTCATTGGTTTCCATGGTTAGTGAAATGGAGACAAGTATTCACCCAGCGTTATTTGTGCATTGATATTCAGTGTGTTTCATGGTTAGTGAAATGGAGACAAGTATTAACCCAGCGTTATTTGTGTATTGATATTCATTGGGTTTCATGACTAGTGAAATAGAGACAAGTATTAACCCAGCTAATTTGTGTATTGATATTCATTGGGTTTCATTGTTAGTGAAATGGAGACCAGTATTAACCCAGCGTTATTTGTGTATTGATATTCATTGGGTTTCATGACTAGTGAAATAGAGACAAGTATTCACCCAGCGTTATTTGTGCATTGATATTCAGTGTGTTTCGTGGTTAGTGAAATGGAGACAAATATTAACCCAGCGTTATTTGTGTATTGATATTCATTGGGTTTCATGACTAGTGAAATAGAGACCAGTATTAACCCAGCTTTATTTGTGTATTGATATTCATTGGGTTTCATTGTTAGTGAAATGGAGACCAGTATTAACCCAGCGTTATTTGTGTATTGATATTCATTGGGTTTCATGACTAGTGAAATAGAGACAAGTATTCACCCAGCGTTATTTGTGCATTGATATTCAGTGTGTTTCGTGGTTAGTGAAATGGAGACAAATATTAACCCAGCGTTATTTGTGTATTGATATTCATTGGGTTTCATGACTAGTGAAATAGAGACCAGTATTAACCCAGCGTTATTTGTGTATTGATATTCATTGGGTTTCATGACTAGTGAAATAGAGACGAAGTATTAACCCAGCATTATTTGTGTATTGATATTCACTGGGTTTTATGGTTAGTGAAATAGACATGTATTCACCCAGCATTATTTGTGGTGGTATTCATTGGGACAAATATAGTAGCTTTTGGTTCAGAATTAGCAATGCAGCTTTTTTTCTTCTTTTGATAGAGTGAAAATGTATATATACTCTTCAAAAGAAGAAACGCAAAACTACATTGTCGTAACATTTGGAGAATTGATTTAATTATTGAATGGTGAGTCCGATAATTACCAAATGTTGCAGGATTGTTCACAATTCACTCTAGTCCATTGTGAGTAAGTGATAGGACACACCACCAAGGTCAAGGTCATCTGGAGTCAGTACCGGGTGTGGCCTCCGCGTGTGTTGACAACTGCCTGACACCGCCTGCCCATTGAAGCAACCAGAGTACGGATGACGTCCCGGGGGATGGTGGCCCACTCGGCCTGCAAGGCTGCTGCCAGCTCGGGCAGGGTCTGGGGCTGTGGTTGTCGCTGTCGGAGGCGTCGGTCCAACTCGTCCCATAGATGCTCAATTGGGTTCAAATCCGGTGATATCGATGGCCAAGGAAGGACATTAATGTTGTTGTTCTGTAGGAAAGCCGTTGTGAGACGTGCTGTGTGAGGCCTGGCGTTGTCATGTTGGAACACTGCGTTGGCGTTGGCCATAACTGGAACGATGTGTGGCCGGAGGATCTGGTCAATGTAGCCCTGTGCATTCAGGTTGCCCTGCACGTGGACCAGGTCAGTTCTGCCAGTGTGTGAGATGGCTGCCCACACCATGACACTACCCCCGCCGAATCTGTCCACTTCCTGCACGCAGTTTGCCGCATAACGTTCACCACGACGCCTATACACGCGACATCTTCCATCATGACGTCGGAGCAGAAATCGGGACTCGTCACTGAACCACACCTGTCTCCATCGCAGTTGAGGCCATTGTCGATGAATCTGGCACCACTGCAGTCGGAGTCGACGGTGTTGTGGTGTTAAGATGACACCTCGAACTGGACGTCTGGCACGAATTCCTACCTCACGTAGGCGGTTCCGTACGGTCTGGTCGGATATCCTGCACAAACCTGGTATTGCTGCGGCTGTGGAGGTGGCAGTAGTCAATCGTTCCCGAAGGTGGCGTACCCGGATGTAGCGGTCCTGCCCGGGGGTAGTGACCCGTGGTCGACCGGATCTAGGGAGGTCACGTGTTGATCCATGTTGCTGGTAACGGTCCCACAGTCTGGAGATGGTGCTTGGGGACACATGGAATGCCCTGGCAACGGCCGTTCTGGATTCGCCTGCGTCTAGTCGGCCGATGGCATTGTTTCTCTGCGGTTCACTGAGACGTGGCATGTCCTGGATTGTCAACTGTCGGCCAGATACAGAGGCCAGGCAAGCGAACACCCTGCACTTTTATACTGTCGGTGTTCATGTTGCACGTGCAGACAACGCACGTGCAGTGGTGACATGGTTTGCACGTGGCTGCGATTTTGCGAATATTCACATTTTGGAACTTTATTGTACAGTAGCTGCGTTTTATCGAATGTAACCGTGGGAATGTGTTTGGGACATGCAATGACCTTATATTCACAAAGCATGAACCGGTAGGAAACATAAAATCGGAGTTATAACCCATTTGTGCCCTTTTGCGTTTCTTTTTTTGAAGAGTATATTATAGCTTAATCAGGAAATATGAAGTATTAACTGATAAAAAGTCCATTGGGTTGCAAGCTGTGGTATCAAATGAATAGATTCCATCGAAAATTTGAGCATAAAAATAAACACAGGTTTTGACATACAACTAGTCATGGTGCCCATCACATTGCAGGAGAGTGTTTGACCACTGGGCCAGAACCAACACCCTGTTACCATTTAAAGGCAATGCTGCTAGTAACGGGTCACATAATTACGTCAGAAACATGAAGCATATGTCATGTATTGGACTTAAACCAATTTTACTGATACATTAAATATAAAATTACACGTAATGGGTTTTTTTCTTATTATTTAATTTTGTTTTCTCTCTTTTAGGCACCTGTGTTCCCTTACCAAAATCGGCAACTATGAAAAACAAGACATCTCAGACAGCTGTAATGCAGGCAACAAAAGACATGAAATTTTTGTGCCCACTGTGTTTACGATCACGGAGGCCACGTTTAGAAACAATTCTCTCTCTCCTCGTGTCCCTGCAAAAACTGCCAGTCCGTCTGCCGGAAGGGGAAGCACTGCAGTGTCTCACAGAGCGGGCCATGGCGTGGCAGGACCGATCGCGGCAGGCTCTGACGGCATCCGAGGTGGCATCGGCTTTAGCCAAGCTCAGCGTTCTCAGCCAGAGAATGGTGGAGCAGGCAGCGCGGGAGAAGACGGAGAAGATCATCAACGCGGAACTGTTGAAGGCCGCGAACAATCCCGATCTGCAGAGCCACCTTGCCAGTGTTACACAGAGCGCGTTCAGTGGAATGCCCAACGGCAACACTGTCAAGGAGAGCGACTTGGAAAACTCACAGTCCTCTCTGCCGCCTCTGTCCCCACAGTCATCGCAGAATTCAGATGACAACATGGACATTGACGTGATTCCGTTCAGACAGGCGACGATGTCTTCAGAACACGCTTATTCCTCGGTGTCCAGGACTTCTCTCAGTAAGTAGCACAATTTATTGTTTGGTGTATGGCTTGGGTTTTAGATATTGTATACAGTAAACTTAACTGAATTGTCAGGGTCTTTTTTTATAACAGACTATTGCTGATTGAATAGGATTATACAATATAATAATGTAACATTGAAGTTTATGGATGAATTTTGAGAAAAAGTAGCAGGTTTCCACTAACATATTTAGAAAATAATTAACAAGCTATATGGAATTACAGATTATATTTGTCCTAAGTGAATGAATGTTGTAAATCCGAGCCTTTGAACAGTGTTTTACAACATTCATTTATGAGGGACAGATAATTCATAACTCCTTATAACGAGTTGGTTATTCTCTTTTATTACCCATTGTCACTTTTAACGGTTTTAAATATAAAAATCCCTTTGCTTGTCTACATTAAAGTCATCAGCCATTACGTTATATAACCGTACGCACAGTGCATGACAATATAAGTGACGTCATGGCATAACTGTTTTCATTTTACAACCAAATGTTTACAGTTAAATGAAAAATAATAGGACTCTGGTTGGATTGAAACATAATTATTTTTCTATGCTATTAAAGCCACTGCATATGAAAATATACTATTTCATGTTTATGAAACAACAGAGTCAAAAAATTTCCTGTAAATTTTTGTAGATCGTATTACATGTATAATCTGACTTATGAATTGAAACATTAACTGAATGAAAGTGAAGTTTGAACAACCAACCAAACGTCATTGTTAAAGGTAGTACTAAACCAAATAACTTCCGGCTGGGTCAAAGTTCGAGGTGCACCCAACTTTTGATAGAGAAGTGAACACCACAAGTTCCGTGATTGGTTATAAATGTGAGTGTGTTGGTTGTAAAAAAAATTAGTTTCATCTGGGCTAAAAATGTATGCAATTTTATTTCATCTAGTACCACTGTGTCAAGTAGCCTTGTGCTTGGAACATGTAAAAAAAAGTACTCAAATTTTGTGGGGAACTAGGGTAGTCATAGACACTACCCGTTATCTCAGAAATGAGCAGCTTGACACCCACTTTTTTGTGATTCACTTAAGGGTGAGAGGTGGTAGTATTTATATCCGTGGCGTTTATGTCGATGGATACGTTGCAGGTTGGAGTTTTAGCCACATATGTTACTATTGTCGTCTATGGGATTTGATATGGTAGTATACACCCTAAACCATCCAGTCAGTGGCTGTAGAAGCAATCTGCACACTGCAACTATCAAACAAATATTACCCTGTATATTTGAGCCCATAATGGGTAATAAACCTTGTTTTGATTTTATTTTATCCTCTGAATTTGACTCGTAGCATCATGTCTTAATCACCAATTAATTACTCTAATCATGACTCTTTGATTGTCACCTGCAGCCGGCTCTCCGAAGAAGCACAACCGGAAGTCTCCGCTCCTTCCCCGACAGACGGAGGCTCCTGTCCTGGAGCTGTCGGACTCGGCCAAGGCTCAGCTGGAGGAGCTGATGATGGAAGGAGACCTGCTCGAGGTGTCGCTCGACGAGACGCAGCACCTCTGGAGAATACTGCAGGCGTGTCAGGCCAGGCACGACGACCGCTTCCTCGAATTCGAGGTAAATTATGTTATCTGTATGACAGAGAAACTGATTGATGTAATTGATTTGTAATGCTTGACACACACCTAGCGATTAACGCTGACTCGACAGTCGCGTCGGCATTAATCAGTAGTTGTGTGTAGTCGCGTCTAATCTCTAGTTTTGCTCCGATTAGACTGTTGTGTTTAGCTGGTGTGTGTACATTAATCGATAGGTGTGCACCAAGCATTACAGTAAAATTGGTAGAGAAGGTAGAATGTAATTGATGACTTAAAAATAAAAGGTACCTTTACCTGTTTGAAAATTTAGTGTTATAAGTAAATGTAGGCGTTGGTCAAATTTGAAGGTTTTTTTAATGAAAATCTATTCTCTTAATTAGTGCATCTTATAACTCTCCCTGCTTATTTTTGAGAAAAATGTATTCAGTGTTGTGTTAGTAAATGCAAGATGTTTTAAAATAAATTGGATGTCATTTCCATCAGTATGAATTTCCATCTCATTTAACAATTGCAGGAGTCGGAGCATATTGGACTAAACCAGGAGCACATCATGAAGATAAAGAAGCTGAAGATCAAGAAGGAGAATGATGAAGACCGACAGAAGAAAATCAAAACCAAGCGGAAGAAGCTGGATGATGACGGCTCTCTGATCATCAAACTAAAGATGACGAAAGGAGACAACGGCTTAGAGAAGTTCAAGAAAAAGAAGATCAAGAAATTCAAGTTAAAAGATGGATCGGGTAAAGAGAAAGAAAATAAAGGTAATGAATGTTTTTAGTATTGGCTTGTATGTATTTGTAGAATACTATACTTAATTAATCCTCTTTGTGTGCCGAAGAATATTATACATGTAGGAAATACACGGCTGTGCAACAAGTTTGTTTTTGCTGTTGTTGTTGTGTTGGCAATTATGAAAACAGTTTTCTTATGTACAACTGTTTATTACCTTTTTTATTAATAAAATAATTGGTATTTACTATTTTAGATGCAATGCTGAGTGTACGATTTTAGTGTCAAAACTGGTGTCTATTGAAAAATTATAATTAAAATTACAAATAAATATTAATGATTTATAATTCCTTTAAGTAATGGATTAGAAATTTCAGACTAACTATGGATTAAATTCCTAAAATATTATCACTTGAGTATTTTCATAAAATTATCAATCTCTCTCTCTCTCTCTGTCTGTCTGTCTGCGTCCGTCCGTCCGCCCATCCATCCATTCATCTATATATACATACATATAGATATGTATATCTATATCTATATCTATATTAATTTTCCATAAAGCTAGTAAATACACATGTTTTTAGCCTGGTTTGCAGAGAAACATATACGGGTAGCAGATGAATGTTAAATGTTCCACATATAAGGGCAGTGTATGATTATAAAATATATTTAGCACCATTGTTGATTGTCCACTATTTGCTCTTATTTACAGATAAGAAAAAGGGAGACAAACCCAAAAAGAAAAGACGACCAAAAATAAAGCTTGAAGATGGAGCCGAGAAACCTGAGAAGAAGAAGAGAATAGTGAAGCGAATAAAGAAAGAAAACATCAACGGGATGTTGGTTGATGATGATGATAACAATGATGAAGACTGCTCTGCCACTAAGTGTCTGAAACCTGTTGGTGAGTAGAGCAGACATGGCATCAATTAATGGTTTTTAAGTTTTCTGTTAATATACTTACATGCTTTAAACTTTATTGTTGATAAAAGTATTTCTGAATATTGAAGAACAAATGTGAAGAGCAACCATGCAAATGAGCAGCAAGCAGACACCCACAAATCTGATGTTGATTGTGAACCATGCATAAGAAAACAACCTCACAGAGTTTTAAGCATTAGGGCCATTGATCTTACATCACATCTGTTAAACTACTTACAAAGCATAATCCATTTTTGGTTCCATTTGATTCTTCTGCTGCTTATAAGATATTAAACAAGCTTCCATTTCGTATCATGTTTATGTCCCAAGTGAAATAATTTTCAGTTGTTATGAGCTTTAGCGATACGAAATGGTAGCGAGTTTAATGTCTATTTATTACTCATAATTTATATTAATTTATATCACTCAACTCGTTTGATTGATGTTCCTGTAAGGCTGTGGTGCACCAACCAGTGACGTCATCGTGTGACGTCAAAGTGTTACGTCTTACTTGGCGTTCTAGTGGGATGTATGACTTTGATGTGTACTAAGATATTTTTAACCATATGGGTAATAAATTGCTTTCTTATCCAGTTTGTATTTAGAATAACACATTTCTAATTTGTATATTCTCTCAACTTTTCTCCCAGTTGCTTGGGGCTGATAATGCATTGCACTTGAATAATGCTTACTTTAATCACTGTTTGTTGTCGTGTTAGGTGAGGAGGTGAACTGGGTGCAGTGTGACAAGTGTGAGAAGTGGCTGCACCTCCTGTGTGTCGGCCTCAGCAAGGAGGAGGTGTCTGAAGACATGGACTACGTCTGCTTCGAGTGCAAGCACGGCAAGCCGCCCATCCCGCCCGGGCTGCTGGATGTTCCCGAGATCAAGCTAGAGCCACAGGACGATGTCCAGGACGGCTTGAAGCAGCTGAACAATGTCCAGGACCGTGTGAAGCCGCTGGACGACGACGGGGCTGTCCTCACGAGCGACATATCGTTCCTCGACCCCGAGTCGGGCATCATCATCGCGTGTCCGGGCGAGGAGATCGTCGCGGGCGAGGAACAGTCACGGGAGTCTGGTACGCCTGTCGACATCTTGACAACTTCCATGAGCTCTTCACCCATCGATGTGATCAGCGACACTCTGGTATCGACAGCTGGCGAACTGAAAGCAGAATCGGGCGAACTGAAAGTGGCATCCGGCGAACTGAAAGCAACATCTGGAGATTTTAATTTGGAATCAGGTGAAGTGAAAGTGGCATCTGGCGAATTGAAAGCAGCATCTGGCAAATTGAAAGCAGCATCCGATACTCTGAACCACAGCATATCTGAAGTTAGGGTGAAACAGTCGCAGCCAAATGAAGAACTGCCAGTCTCACGGGAGAGTTCTGATGAGTCTGATTCTGAATCGGAAGATGATGATGATGATGATGATGATGACGAGGACGATGATGATGATGACGAAGAGGAGGATAATGATGATGAGATGGATGTATCAGAGGAACACACAGTGGACAGTGTCGGCTCGAGGCTACAGGAAGAAAAATCTGTGATTAATAATGACTTTGAAAAGACCGCGTTACAGTTGGAGGAGACGCCCAACAAGAAAGATTTGGTGGATTCGAAAGTCTCTGCTGATAACATTGATGTGAAGGCAGACACCGAAGACAGCATTGCAGAGGAACAGGCAGAAAAGACACTGGTGCATGAAGTGTGTTCTGACGTAAATCTTGACACCAATGTGAACAAATCAGCTGAAACCCATCAGAACTCGGAAGCAGCCGAGAAAAGTGAATCGTTAACAGACAGAGAGTTGAGTTCATATTCTGTGAAGGCAGCCGATTCTGAAGCAGAACCTGTTGTAATCTCAACAAAAGAGACGGACTCTGTCAAAACGGTTTCCGACGCGGTTGACGACACTGTGACCTCAACGGAGCCCCTCTCATCCGTGTTGGCAAGCTCGGACTGTGAAGAAATGGTAACCGAGAAAAATTGCAGCTTTGTTGAATCTGTCGTAATCAGTCCTAACCACTGTGTCCAACAATCCTAGCTTACATAAAACAACCTCTCTCTTTTTTAATCCCTTTCCTTCTCTTCTAGTCAGTGGTCTCTTCAATATTCATCATCAGATATTATTTCAGACTCACGGATGAGTTATTTGTGTTGGGTTGAAGTAAAATTGTAAAACGTAGCTTTTGATATGGTGATGTTAATGTACATATATTTTGACTTCATGTGTAAATTTTTCAGTTCTACTTTGAAACTAACTGTCAGGATTAACCTGGATGGGGTGACATATTTGAAAAAATGACTGAAAACGAGTAGTGTGTTTTTATTTATTAAAAAAGTAACTTGTGCTTAATGTTTTGTATTAGATGTTTGATATTAGCAGGAAATGTATGTAAGTACTTTTAGTGCCTGTTGACATCAACTTGTTTCAAGAAAAAAACTAAAATCCAATTGCATGACTGACTTTGACAAGAATCCACGACTAGCTATAACATTTATTGATTAAAATTGAACAAATTGTATTACAGTTTGATGAAATGTGTGTGAATGCTTTATATGCTGTACTTAACCACACTGTTTTAGCTCTACATACATTAATTTACTCCACGTTACACAGTTGCCACATTTTGCTCTGTTCTTACTCTCGTCTCTCCCTAACCCTAACTATACTAATACACTATATATATATTCTACAGACTGACTGTTAAACATAAAACATCATGACATAAATAACTTGTACAGATTAGCTCCCATCAAATTCTTGTTTCTCTGTTACTATATAATTTGTTAATCGATAGAAGTTGGAAATATAGTTCATATTGAAAATAATTGCCAGGCATACAGGTGAGAAATGAGAATTGATAAAAGGATTATGTTGTCGGGGGTTTCACATCAGAAGATTGTATCACATTTTGAAATCATTTTATAAATCTCATCGGAGATTGGCAGACTTAGATTCTTGGCCAAGAACAGATAGTACAAGAAGATGAAATTGTGCAACTCAGGGGGCGGGGTCTAGCTCAGTCGGTAGAGCACTCACCTGAGGTTCTTTCATCGTGGGGGGGTGGGGGGGGGGGGGGGACATAGCTCAGTGGTAAAGTGCTCGCTTGATGTGTGGTCTGTTTGGGATTCCAGCCAGTGCACCACAACTGGTATATCAAAGGCCGTGGTACGTGCTATCCTGTCTAGGATGGTGCATATAAAATCCTTGCTACTAATGGAAAAATGTAGTGGGTTTCCTCTAAGACTGTCAGAATTACCAAATGTTTTACATCCAATAGCTGATGATTAATAAATCAATGTGCTCTAGTGGTGGTGTTAAACAAAACAAACTTTTTATCGTATGGTCGAACCATCTTGGTAGACCCATTCTTTGATTGGGTTTTATTCCCGTCCCAGCTGGTATGTCAAAGGTTGTGGTATGTGCTGTCTTGTGTGAAAGTGCATATAAACGATCCCATGTTGCTAGTGGAACATTATAGCTACCAAATGTTTGACATCCAATAGCCGATGATAACTGAATGAATGTGCTGTATAGGTGTCATAAAACAAAACAAACTTTCTCTTTGTTTTTTTTTTCTTTCTTTCTTTCTTTTTTTGTGCAACGCCTATAGTGTGTATATATATATATATATATATATATATATATATATATATATATATATATATATATATATAATTTTATATGTAAATATTCTTATGTACAGTTTGTACTCTTTACTTTATGCTGATATCCATACTGAAAGAAGTATAGTACTACAACATGGGGATGGGGTATTTTGGTAGCATTTGTTGTCAGAAATGTGTTGTCAGCTTTTTATTTTAACAATGATTGATCTTTGGATCTACCTCAAAAAACATTTCTTTGATCGTCAAAGAGTTTGATATATGTTTAGCATCGGCTGACAACAGGTGTTTTGGGTTTCTGTTGCAATGCCTCTGTATATTTGTGTAATTTACTCATATCAGTAGGTTTCATATTTCCTCCTTTTATTTCTCTTTTTTTTCTTTTTCTTTTTTTTTCTTTCTTTCTTTCTTCCTTCCTTCTCCCTTTTTTTCTCCTTTTTTTCCCCTTTTTTTAATCTTTTTTTTTAAGAATTCTAATGTGTTGGCAGCAACTGTTAGTGCATCCATGTTAATTTCATGTCTTTTTAATATATGTACATACATTTTCTTACGTACAGTAGAATCTCCTTGGGTCGAACTCGGAAGGGTCCAGTACACTGCAAGGCTCGAACCAAAAATGATGTTCCGAGTTAAACTTAAGTGATGTTGACCGAATGGTTAGGTCAAACTACCCGATGGGTCGAACACTTTCTCGAGCACCAACGGGGTTCGAGCCAATGGGATTCAACTGTGTGAATACCAGACTTGACTCCATATTATTTCTTTACTCACGTGCATTTGTTTTATATATACTTCATAATGTGTACAGCATAAATGTTCACCATCCCTAGATGGTATTAATTATTCTGTAGTGTATTTAGCTTCAGATTTTAATACCGAGTAGCATTTTTGTTGGCTTCATCGATATCAGCATGCTGTCTATATAGATGTTTCCATGAAATTATTAATACGGCCAAAGAAAATAAATTTCTGGTATCTGGTCAGCGTGTGTGTCGATCGTGTATGAACTAGGACATGCATTTGGATTTCAATTGAAATATTTTCCTTGTTTCGGTATCAAATATATACACCTTTTCTGTGAAATCCATGCTTTTAAAAAAGAAAAGAAAAATGAAAAGAAAAAGCTGATTTGTCGCATCAATTCTGGAAATTTGGTCTGATAGAGACCAACTTTTTTTTATTTGTTTGGCCTAACTGTAAAATTGGGGTTTGAGAGAGGAGACATACAACAAAGTTTCAAAAGTGGTATTAATATATTTATCATCTTGGAGGAGTGGATCTAAAGAAACAAAATCACAGAAGCATTTTGAAAAATTTGTTAGTTGATCTTGCCTGAAAGCACATTAGATAACGTCTTGATAGGTTTTTAAATAGGATTAATGCTTGTACTGCAATTATCAAGTAAAGCATAAAATACAGATAATATTGTTTTATTTAATTACCTTTTGCTCCTGAACATACATAATTTTGGAAGAAGCGTTTAAAAACAACAACAATTGGTTAAATAATCTTCGTAAATAATTGCTAATAAAAATAAGGATTTCATGTGTTTAATTATAAGTAAACATGTATACCTGGGATAAGTCTAATATATGGCTTGACATTAATGTGAATGGTTTGTAGTTAAATATTGTGTTCATGGTTTTTTTCCCTTATTTTCATTGATTGTAGAAAACTGCATTTAAGGTACAGTAGATGTTCAGAATGAATGTGACAGTGAGATATAGAATGTTAGTGTGAATAGTACTACTTTACAAATATATAATATAAATATATATATATATATACACACATATATCTAAATACATGAATCTTAAACTAATCGGACATTCACTAATTTTCTTTCAGTCATTTTTCTTTATACTAAGCATTTGGACCAAGATTAAAATTTGGGTTCGTGTTTTGCGTCTTCTTTTTTTTCTTAATAATTGCTAATTTTAAGTTTTTGTTTTGTACTTGACATACAAAATTATCATTTGGTTAAGTATGTACATGTATACTTAATTTTAGGATTTATGTTAACAGTAATTTTCATTGTTTTGTTTCTTTGTTTCCGTTGGTTGAGCCAAGCATTGTTTGTATGTAAGTGCTGTTTGAAACAACCGCAATATGCCAGCCATATATTTGGTACATATTGTGTGTAAAAAAAATAAAACATTCACAATTGTAATCGTCTTTGTTCTTTCTTTGTTTAAAACCTTTAATCATGATGTATTCACAACTGTATTAATTAAAACAATTTTTTTTTTGGGGGGGGGGGTCACGTTCAATGTTGTAGCCAGGATTTTGATAGGGCAGGGCACTTGTTTATTTGTACAACTTTGTAGGGGGGGTGGGGGTGGGGGGGGTGTTAAATGAGAATTTCATGTTTTTTTAGACTGCTGGATACTGACAATTTCAGATGTTTTTTTTAGAGAAAAAACCCAAAACAAAACTGTTGTTAAATCCAAATATCAGTTTGAATAACTGAAGCAAGGTCAAGGTCAGTTTTATTAAGAAGCTTTTCCAGGGAGTCCATTATTAAATTACACTTACACAAGGCTAGCTATGGCACTCGCCAATTATGAATTTTAAAAACAATTGGCCAGTTTTATTTTATTTTACTGAAATAATTTTATGTAATAAATCATATTTTTGTAACAGAAAAATCAACCTCCAATGAAGGAATTCAAACCACAGACTATGAGAGTCCAGTGCTCTATCAACTGAGCCAATAGGGAAATTCCCACTAGCTACTGCCAGTAGGTGTGTGTGTGAAGACTCCCATGCTCCTATACCACTAAGGCTTCGAGCATGTCCATCCCGGGTTCGGTCTTTGGAGGCCAGTAGGAGCACTTTTATACCAACACTACTATATTTTGTTACAAAATAACTATAATTGTTTTTAATTTTAATGGATAATTTGACATAATTTTCTGCTGACCCAGATCTAGGCCTGTAAACATTGTACAATCAGGTCGGGTGCATGTGCAGCAATTTATGCAGGGGTTGGGGTCTGGACTGGCAAGCAATTTCTAGTTGGGAATTAAATCGTACTCCACTGGATCTTGTTCCAACCAGTGCACCACAACAAAGGCCGTTTTATGTGCTTTCCTGTCTGTGTGAAAGTGCATATAAACGATCCCTTGCTGCATTAGAAAAAATGTAGCGGGTTTCCCCTGATGACTACGTGTCAGAATTAACAAATGTTTTGACATCCAATAAACAAACTTGAACATACTTCACTGGAAAATGTTAAAAAAGTGAAGAAAATTCACTTTAGTAAGGTGGGGAGGTTTCAACCTATTAACCCCACTTTCCTCCACATACGAACGTCTTTATAATGTACCAGTGCATTCTGCTGTTTAGCCCTATGTCTAGGTGTTACTATTGTTCACCTAATGTCTATAAAACCTCATGATGCTGACATTAGTGACAACAAATTACTTTCGTCTGGGTGGTTCGATTAACTGGTATGTGTATCGACTGCCCAGTGAAGCGTGTTCTGACAGACTGCTATTACAGGCCAGTGTTCTGCCACGTAGTGTTTACGACCTAACAAAAAAAAGAGATATGACGGGCAAATTAAAAAAAATTTTTTTAAATCTTCAGCATGATGATATTGATAACCAGGGGTAGGGTGTGCACCCTTCTATTTATTGCTACCTTGGAACACTGTTGAAAAATCTGGGTGGGATGTAGCGCAGTGGTAAAGAACTTGACTGATGCATAGTCAGTCTGGGATCAATCCCCGTTAGGGGGCCCATTGGGCTATTTCTGGTACCAGCCAGTGCACCATGACTGGTATATCAAAGGCCGTGGAATAGTGCATATAAAAGATACCTTGTTACTCATGGGAGAAAATGTGGGTTTCCTCCGAGACTATGTTAAAATTACCAAAGGTCGATGATTAATAAATCAAGTGATGCAGCTGGAAATTTAACAAGTGTTGTTTGGTTTATGAATGGTCAGATCAGTCTGTTAAAAAGCAATGTACTGTTGCACATCCTAGATTGATGTTTGTTCTTTATACTCTGTAATTTACACCCACCATTCCTGCTCAGATGGGATGGGACGTAGCCCAGTGGTAAAGCCTTCGCTTGATGCGCGGTCGGTCCAGGATAGATCTCTGTCAGTGGACCTATTGGGCTATTTCTCATTCCAGCCAGTGCTCCACAACTGGTGTAACAAGGGCCGTGGTATGTACTATCCTGTCTGTGGGATGGTGCAAATAAAAGATCCCTTGCTGCTAATCGAAAAGAGTAGCCCATGAAGTGGCGACAGCAAGTTTTCTCTCAATATCTGTGTGGTCCTTAACCATATGTCTGATGCTATATAACTGAATAAAAATGTGTCGAGTGCATTGTTAAATAAAACATTTCTTTCTTTCTTTCTTTTCCTGCTCAAATATTTATATAGTACTGATAGTTTAAATGTCAAACACACAACTCATTAAAAAAAAAAAGGAAAATGTTTTTGTTTAACACCTCTAGAGCTAGCCCGAGTACTCTGACTGTAAGAGAGCTAGACGGACATTTGGACATAAACACGCTCTCATTACAGTCGGAGACCAACCTATGTCTTTTTTTGGCAATTCCTGACTACCAAACGGTAGGCAACGAGTCCCGCTCTAATACCACAACAATCCTATGTTTGACGTCAAATACCTTTACATCAATCATTTTCGAGTTAAGTGATACAAAAAAATCCACATATTAATCACTAATACACATACTACAGAAAGAAACCCGACAGCACCCACATTCAGCTACGCTTCGTGACACTCCGTTGCAACAATTACAAAGCTCGGCGATCTATTTCGAGACTGGGCGATTCCGCCTTGTGCAGCAGTTACAGGGGTCGTCTCATAAGAGGAGGCAGTACGTAGCACATACTTTTGCCGTATCCTGTCGATAACACCCCAAATGTATCCTTCAAATTCAAAATGGAATCAATAATGTGTAATTGTTTTGGTTTAATGACGTAATGAAATCCAAATTCATCCAAAACGGCATTAGCCAACTCTTCCATGTTGTAACTTCGCTTGATATGAGACGGCCCCTGTAACTGCTGCACAAGGCGGAATCGCCCAGTGCGCGATCACGTGGTCTACGTCTCGAAATAGATCGCCGAGCTTTGCAATTGTTGCGACGGAGTGTCACGAAGCGTAGCTGAATGTGGGTGCTGTCGGGTTTCTTTCTGTAGTATGTGTATTAGTGATTAATATGTGGATTTTTTTGTATCACTTAACTCGAAAATGATTGATGTAAAGGTATTTGACGTCAAACATAGGATTGTTGTGGTATTAGAGCGGGACTCGTTGCCTACCGTTTGGTAGTCAGGAATTGCCAAAAAAAGACATAGGTTGGTCTCTGACTGTAATGAGAGCGTGTTTATGTCCAAATGTCCGTCTAGCTCTCTTACAGTCAGAGTACTCGGGCTACTCTAGAGCAAGCACACACGATTTTTTTATTATCATCTGCTAGATGTCAAATAGTTGACTAATTCTGACAGGTCTTTAGAAAAAATAACAAAAACATTTTATTAATATTGAGGAATCTTTTATATATACATTTCCACAGACAAGACAGCACACACCACAGCCTTCAATATACCAGTTATGGGGCACTGGTTGGATTGGGAGTAAATCCAATCACATAATGGTTTCACCAAGGTGGTTCAATCTGATGACATGAGGGGGGGGGGGGGGGGGGGGGGGGGGGGAATCAACATCTTGTATTGTGCTCTGTTCATGAGGAGACCAATCATGGGTATGCCCCTTATATAAACTTTGTAATTAAAAGCATTTGCTATTCAGTTTTCGTTCCAGCCTGGGGGGAGACGTAGGCCAGTGGTAAAGGGCTTGCTTGATGCACGGTCAGTTTAGGATCGAACCCTGTTGGTGGCCCCATTGGGCTATTTCTCGTTCCAGCCAGTGCTCCATGACTTGTGTAACAAAGCTCGTGGTATGTACTATCCTTCTGTGGGATGGTGCATATAAAAGATCCCTTGCTGCTAATCAAAAAAGAGAAGTCCATGAAGTGGTGACAGCGGGTTTCCTCTCTATATATCTGTCTGATCCTTAACCATATGTCTGACACCATATAACCGTAAATAAAATGTGTTGAGTGCATCGTTAAACAAAACATTTCCTTCCTTCATTCCAGCCTGTGTACATTGACTGGTATATCAAAGACTGTGGCATGTGATATCCTGTCTGTGGGATACCGCATATACAGGGCTTCTAGAATTTGTATAAAAATCCACTAGCCATGGGATCAGTGATTTAAAATATTTACTAGCCACAATTGAAAATTAACTAGCCCTACTTATAAAAATATAATTTTACTAATAGTAATAATCAGATAATGTACATGTTATATAAAGATGGAGATATAGAGCTTAGAAACACTTAGATTGGGGTAGGTGGGGGTGGACAGGATATTAATATTTGCAAAATAGACTTAAAAACAGCATTTGACAAAAACAAATTCACTAGCTGTCGGGCATGGCAATAGTAGTTACTTACTAGCCCAACACTGAATATCACTAGCCATGGGAGTGGGGCTACCACAATCTAGAAGCCCTGATATATACTACTCAAAAGAATTTAAGGGTCAGACGATATTTTCGACATTATTTTCTGAATGTCAATTATATTAGCTAGACCATAATGTCACGCATGGTATTGTTCCATTTTGACGAAAGTGGGTCTAAGCAACCCATAAATGAATTAAAAGCCACTGTCATTGACACTGTCGACTAGTTCTAATGGCGAAAACATGCTTACATTTGCATGTAAATTAGGGCGAAAGCGAAAGGTCTGCTAAGTGCCCATAACTTGCTTTTTCACAAAGCGCTTCATTTGCACGCTTTGCACGTGTATTCCATGTTCCCAATGCTGAATTTCCGTATAATTGGAGCTTGCGTTCGTGTACGGTGCACACTCCAAATTCGACAATGGTACGACTTCAACTGACTATCGAAGATCGAGGAAGGGCTATTGCTTGGCTTCAGGATGGCAATACGCAAAGAACTGTTGATCTGAGACTTGGTGTCAGTCAGAGTGTCGTTGGGCGACTGTAGCAACGGTACCAAGCAACGAATTCTGTTCGAAATCGTCCACGTTCGGGAAGACCCCGAAGCACTACAAATAGAGAGGACCGCTACATCACCAATATGGCTCTACGTCAACGCACAACCACTACACGCCGATTACGTGACAATCTGCGGACTGCGACTGGAACTCGAGTGTCTGATCAAACCATACGCAATCGTCTGAGAGCCAATAATCTACGCTGCCGTCGCCAGGCTGTTCGATCACCACTCCTACCACGTCACAGAACGGCCAGACGTCACTGGTGCACGCTTTATCTGCGGTGGCAACGTGTTCAGTGGGGTCGAGTGATGTTTACTGATGAGTCCAGGTTTAGTCTCCAGTTCAACGACGGTCGGGTTCGTGTCTACAGACGTCCTGGGGAGCGCTTCGCTGACGTTAACGTTAGACAACGTCACCATTTCGGTGGTGGCAGCGTCATGGTGTGGGGCGGCATCTCTATCCATCACAGGACCCCCCTCTATGTGGTGGATGGCAATCTGAATGGAATCCGCTATCTGAATGAGATTATCCGGCCGTTGGTTCTCCCAGGCCTTCTGCAGATTGGCGGCGGGGCAGTTCTGCAGGATGACAATGCCAGACTCCACCGCGCCAGGGTGGTAACGGACTTTCTCAGACAACAAGGTATCGCCAGGATGGATTGGCCAGCATATTCGCCTGACTTGGCCCCAAAAGAGCACGCCTGGGACGAATTAGGCAGGAGAGTTCGGGATAACCATGCCCCTCCGGCCAACCTTCATGATCTGGGTCAACTTCTTATGGCAGAGTGGCAGGCCATTCCCCAAGAGTTCTTCAGACGTCTGATCAACGGCATGAGGCAACGATGTGTCGAGTGTATTCGCGCCAGGGGTGGATTCACACACTATTAAACGAATGTTCTAATGTGTAAAATCCATGTTTGACAACCTTCAACTTTGACAGCATGTCATGTGACTTTCTTGTATACAGTGACGTTTATTTGTGGGTTTTTGTAAATATGGAACAATAAATAAAAAAATTGGTGTAGTTTACATCATCAATCTAATACACTCTGAAACTTATTTGGTTATACATTTTTGACCCTTAAATTCTTTTGAGTAGGAAGATATTCATGGAAATATAACCAGTAAGACCCATGTGTGTCATAATAATTTCACATGCACAACGAATGACGTAATTTTGTAAAGAAACATCATAACTTAATGCAGCTTCTCCAATGTTAGATCTGTGTACACACTTATCAAAATGACGTCATCTCTTTTTAGTGACGTTTGAAATATTTTTATATGGTCCAAGCTTGTTATTAATAAATATAATATTTTGGATAATGTGAATAATAAAGAAATTATTACACTTGCATATGAATCATACTGATTTTACAAAAGTTGTGTCAGGATTCATGTACTACCCTCGCTCTCCCTCGGGCAATACAAAAATCCTGACACTCATTTCATAAAATTTGTACAACACACGACTTTGTATAATAATCTCTATTTCCTTGCTTCAAATGGAAAAATGTGGTGAGTTTCCTCGCTAAAACTGCTTGTCAGAATTACCAAATGTTTGGCACCCAATAGCCATTGATTAATTAATCAATGTGTTCTAGTGGTGTCATTAAACAAAACAAATTTTTGCTATTCAGTGGGGTGAACCAGTAATTCATATTCAATATTTAGAATGATGCGAGTGTTGATGTATACTACTCAAAAGAATTTAAGGGTCAAAAATGTATAACCAAATAAGTTTCAGAGTGTATTAGATTGATGATGTAAACTACACCAAATATTTAATTTATTGTTCCATATTTACAAAAAACCACAAATAAACGTCACTGTATACAAGAAAGTCACATGACATGCTGTCAAAGTTGAAGGTTGTCAAACATGGATTTTACACATTAGAACATTCGTTTAATAGTGTGTGAATCCACCCCTGGCGCGAATACACTCGACACATCGTTGCCTCATGCTGTTGATCAGACGTCTGAAGAACTCTTGGGGAATGGCCTGCCACTCTGCCATAAGAAGTTGACCCAGATCATGAAGGTTGGCCGGAGGGGCATGGTTATCCTGCCTAATTCGTCCCAGGCGTGCTCTATTGGGGCCAAGTCAGGCGAATATGCTGGCCAATCCATCCTGGCGATACCTTGTTGTCTGAGAAAGTCCGTTACCACCCTGGCGCGGTGAGGTCTGGCATTGTCATCCTGCAGAACTGCCCCGCCGCCAATCTGCTGAAGGCCTGGGAGAACCAACGGCCGGATAATCTCATTCAGATAGCGGATTCCATTCAGATTGCCATCCACCACATAGAGGGGGGTCCTGTGGTGGATAGAGATGCCGCCCCACACCATGACGCTGCCACCACCGAACCGGTGACGTTGTCTAACGTTAACGTCAGCGAAGCGCTCCCCAGGACGTCTGTAGACACGAACCCGACCGTCGTTGAACTGGAGACTAAACCTGGACTCATCAGTGAACATCACTCGACCCCACTGAACACGTTGCCACCGCAGATGAAGCGTGCACCAGTGACGTCTGGCCGTTCTGTGACGTGGTAGGAGTGATGGTCGAACAGCCTGGCGACGGCAGCGTAGATTATTGGCTCTCAGACGATTGCGTATGGTTTGATCAGACACTCGAGTTCCAGTCGCAGTCCGCAGATTGTCACGTAATCGGCTTGCAGTGGTTGTGCGTTGACGTAGAGCCATATTGGTGATGTAGCGGTCCTCTCTATTTGTAGTGCTTCGGGGTCTTCCCGAACGTTGACGATTTCGAATAGAATTCGTTGCTTGGTACCGTTGCCACAGTCGGCCAACGACACTTTGACTGACACCAAGTCTCAGAGCAACATTTCTTTGCGTATTGCCATCCTGAAGCCAAGCAATAGCCCTTCCTCGATCTTCGATAGTCAGTTGAAGTCGTACCATTGTCGAATTTGGAGTGTGCACCGTACACGAACGCAAGCTCCAATTATACGGAAATTCAGCATTGGGAACATGGAATACACGTGCAAAGCGTGCAAAGCGTGCAAATGAAGCGCTTTGTGAAAAAGCAAGTTATGGGCACTTAGCAGACCTTTCGCTTTCGCCCTAATTTAGGTGCAAATGTAAGCATGTTTTCGCCATTAGAACTAGTCGACAGTGTCAATGACAGTGGCTTTTAATTCATTTATGGGTTGCTTAGACCCACTTTCGTCAAAATGGAGCAATACCATGCGTGACATTATGGTCTAGCTAATATAACTGACATTCAGAAAATAATGTCGAAAATATCGTCTGACCCTTAAATTCTTTTGAGTAGTATATATTTAAATTATGATGGAAATTTGTTTAAATAAAAGCGGGATCAGGTACTAGCCACTTGCTGTAAGTCCCATTTATTTATTATACTACAGACCTCAGCATTTAAGGGGAGCTATCACTCTTACTCCCATCACTCCCCTGAGACTAATTCAATGAGATTCATTTTAGCTCCCCTTAGCATATTAAAAAATGTTTGTTTTAACGACACCTCTAGAGCACATTTATTATCAATCATCAGCTATTGGATATGAAACATTTGGTAATTTTTGACATATAGTCTTAAAGAGGAAACCCACTACATTTTTCCATTAGTAGCAAGGGGTCTTTTATATACACCATATCCCACAGACAGGATAGCACATACCATGGCCTTTGATATACCAGTTGTGGTGCACTGGCTGGAGTGAAATATAGCCCAATGGGCCCACTAACAGGGATCGATCCCAGACCAACCGCACATCAAGCAATCACTTTACCCCTGGGCTACGTCCTGCCCCTCTAGCATGTTAAATTATACCGTATCAGTATGGTAATATCTTAATGACTTACCATAATCTAAGTTATGGGAGCAATTAATCACTCCCCTCACGTTTTTTCATGTCGACATCTGTACTACTACAGTAATCTATTTAGACATGAACATGTGGAAGGAAATATTTTATTTAAAGACGCACCCCAACACATTTTATTTATGGTTATATGGCGTCAGACATGGTTAAGGACCACACAAATATATGTAGAGAGGAAACCCGCTGTTACCACTTCATGTGCTACTCTTTTTGACTAGCAGCAAGGGATCTTTTATATGCACCATCCCCCAGACAGGATAGTACATACCACAGCCTTTGTTACACCAGAGGAATGTCTGTAGTGTTGAATGTGCTGCCTATATGTTCCCAGTCAATTTCTGACAATATGAATTGATTTTTGATGCAGTCATTATTTCTTGTTGCTACCTGTGTGATCCTTTATTTCTTTCCATCAGTATATATATACTTAATATTAGTTGTACTGTGGTTAGTAATAAGAATTGTGTTTTAGGCATAGATGTTATGTTATTCTGCACCGGCCTCAGTGGCATCATGGTTAGGCCATCGGTCTACAGGTTGGTAGGTACTGGGTTCAGATCCCAGTCGAGGCATGGGATTTTTAATCCAGATACAGACTTCAAACCCTGAGCGAGTGCTCCACAAGGCTCAATGGGTTGGTGTAAACCACTTGCACCGACCAGTGATCCATAACTGGTTCAACAAAGGCCATGGTTTGTGCTATCCTGCCTGTGGGAAGCGCAAATAAAAGATCCCTTGCTGCCCGTCATAAAAGGGTAGCCTATGTGGTGACAGCGGATTTCCCCTAAAAAAACAGTGTCAGAATGACCACATGTTTGACGTCCAATAGCCGATGATAAGATATCAATGTGCTCTAGTGGCGTCATTAAATAAAACAAACTTTACTTTTTGTTATCCTGCAAACACTGCTTATATTGGCCGATTATGATGACTGATTAAAGCAGTCATAAATGTATGTTAGCAGATTATGACTTATGTGTGCCACGTCACGAGTCTACATTACAAAATCGTTCATTTGACCACTAGATCATTGTACAATGTAGCTGAAATAACAGAAATAAGTTTTTCTGGTCTGTAGAATAAAGAGAATAACTAGTTAATGATGTAGGGTATCAGTTTTATCCTGTTCAGGGCCGAATGAGAAATTCCACTCGACAAGCAGAGCAGAACTTCCCATCACAGAATAAAACTGATATCCTATGTCATTAACTAATTATTCTCCGTGTAAAACTAGATTTACAGTGTTTTGTGAAACAGGTCCCTGCTCCAAAACACATCGCTCATAGTACAGGATGCTACCTTTCTTAAGAAGTTACCTTACCTTTCTCCCAAACTGGTCAATATAATACAAATTAACTCATAGTATAGGATGCTACCTTTCTTAAGAAGTTACCTTCCCCCAAACTGGTCAATATAATACAAATTAACCCATAGTATAGGATGCTACCTTTCTTAAGAAGTTACCTTCCCCCAAACTGGTCAATATAATACAAATTAACCCATAGTATAGGATGCTACCTTTCTTAAGAAGTTACCTTCCCTTTCTCCCAAACTGGTCAATATAATACAAATTAACTCATAGTATAGGATGCTACCTTTCTTAAGAAGTTACCTTCCCCCAAACTGGTCAATATAATACAAATTAACCCATAGTATAGGATGCTACCTTTCTTAAGAAGTTACCTTCCCCCAAACTGGTCAATATAATACAAATTAACCCATAGTATAGGATGCTACCTTTCTTAAGAAGTTACCTTACCTTCCTCCCAAACTGGTCAATATAATACAAATTAACCCATAGTATAGGATGCTACCTTTCTTAAGAAGTTACCTTACCTTTCTCCCAAACTGGTCAATATAATACAAATTAACCCAACTAGGCTAGTATTGCTCTCAATATAATAAACAAAATGTAATTTAAGGAAAATAAAAACAAATACAAAGTTAACTTTATGCAGATGTAAATTTATTCAGTTCAATTGTTATATTGAAGATTTTAAATTTTTTATAACCAGTAAAGCATATCAATATACAATGGTATGTAGAAAAAACATTTATAAACAAATATTCATAGAAATTGCTATTCTGTATCAAGACAAATGCATATCAGTGGTGTCTATGATACAATAATTATATTTTTTTCTCCCTGATAACAACTCCAAGTTTATCACCATGTGTTGTGAGCAAACTGCTCCGTTTTGTCACCCTGGTGAAGTGACACCCTAAACACATCTACCACCTGTGGTAGAAGATAAATTAGAACAGATTGCATCAACAAATATTGTCTTGTAACAAGTCTACGAGACAATCAGTTCGGAGACATGATACTAGAAAGAATGAAAAAGATTTGCTCAATGTATTTTATCATTAGAGATCAAGGTTCTGAACAGTGACATATGAAGATGAAATTTTGGTTCGATGTATTGTACCATCACATGGACCTACTGTATTGTAATAATTAAAAGATAAGTGTATTGTACCGTTAGATCCAGCTACTGAAGAGATATATAAGGATGAACATACTGGTTCTATATATTGTACCATGATGTGAAGCTACTGTATTGTACTAATTAAAAGATCAGTTCAATGTACTGTACCATCGTATCAAGTTATTGTAATAAGAAAAAGAATGAAAGATCGGTTCTACATTTTGTATCATCATGTCAGGCTATTGTAATGTTACAAGAGAAGGAAACATCAATTCTATGTAATGTATCATATCATGATGAAATACTGCACCAATGTGATTCCACAGAAAATCTGTGAGTCAAATTAAATGTGCAGCTGTCACTGGTAAAAGGCACAACTAATTAACAGCAGCTTTAGTATTCCATAAATATGTATATCATGTATTTATCTTAACCCAGCCATGTCAGACATCTACATAAACAAAGGTGATTTAGCACAATAACTATATTGATTCAGTGAAGTGTTGAATGATGTAGACAAAACTGTGTTTAACAATGAATCCAAAATAAATAAAAATATTTTTGTATTGTATTTGGTAAATGATACAAATATTTTTGATAAAATCTTTAAAGCTACCCCAAGTACAATTAGTGTACATTAAAAAAAAAAATTTTTGACTAAAGTGTAGGTTTACTCCCATCCACATTTTTATTATTATTATTATTGTGGTTGTTGTTGTTGTTGTTTTTTTTTGTTTTTTTGTTTTTTTTTCTTCTTTTTTTTTTTGGGGGGGGGGGGGGGGGGGGGGGGGGGGGAGAAAGAGTACATGGATATGGTTTAATCCCAAATGCAGAAGAAAAAGAAATACTCAACACCTGAGCACTAATTGATCAAGGTAGCTGGTAGCTGGTGGGGCACTTGTTAGGATAGGGAAAAACTTGACCTGTGCCACGATGGCAATCAATGTTACATCAAACTGACTTTTAGGTAAGCACCCTTCCACAGAACCACATCTCACCCTGCATGTTATGTACAATAAATTGTAATTGCCGACATTATTAAGTTTTTCTGTTCTGGACAAAGGAGCTGGCATAAGTCGACACCAGCACCCATGACAGGCGTGTGCTACAACAATTTGCTCTGAATGTGCACGTTAAACCCTATGACCTGACCTGACTATTAAGTTTTATTGTTAATGCACATGTGGGTAATCAAATTCAAATATACTGATGGAAAGAAATAAGGGAACATATGACATTTTTAGATCAATGTTAATTCACTACAAGCATAGTAATGTCGTATAAAATACAAAAATATAATATGGGACTGAATGTCACTAAAGTGAGGTTGAATGTCGGAAACATGGTCAGCTTGCTTACATGATGATTGTGTTTACAGTCAATATTTGCCATTTCCTTATTTTTTTTCCATCAGTATATAATGTTTAGTTACTGTATGTTCAAATTATGTGTATTTTGAATTTGACTGAATGACGGATATTAAAAACAGTTATCTCCCTTACAAAATTATTTTTGGAATAGCCGATACCCGAAATAACTTTTAATATACATGATGACACTTTATTTAACTAAACTGATTGTCCAATATGGTCAAGAAAAATTAAATAAATCATGACGAAATTTTGTGACAACTGAGCATATTGAGCCAAAAATTAAAAACCAATTTATTCCATTAGCTTTTCAGTCTCTAGTATCATGTCTCTGGTTGAAAGGCATCCAATTAACGGCACGTAGTCTTGGCAACATCTCATTTCTGCTGTAGTAGTTGATCCATCAGTGTTGCCATAGTAACAGATAGCACTGCCATGGAAGTTTTCAAGATAAATACATAATAATAATAATAATAATAATAATAATATAGGTAATACCATTATGACATCACAAAGTGAACACAGCCAGTCTACCACTTTAGTGCACAAGGAGTATATAGGAGTCCAGCTAATCAGTGGATGGGACACATTTCATCCAGCCAATGAGAACGGTTGTCTGGAAATTGTTACACTTTCAAAACAATAATAGCACTCAAAGTCCTTTCACACATCTGTAGGCACTAACCTTGCAAACAATAGAATATATTATGACAAATGAAATGCTCACACAAACTCTCAAATGATTCCTAAAAATTCCATTTATGTACAAATTTCGGGAAAGAAACCATTTGTTCTGAAATACAGCACTAGTTGAACACTATAAATTGTTACCGTTTTTCACAAACTAACAATACATTCTAGTTTTCAGCAGTAATGGGTCTAGGAACTGGAATGTGTTTTTTTTTCTTTCTTTCTTTCTTTTTTTGTTTTGTTTTTGTTTTATTGAAGGAAAAAAAAACCCCAAACATGGATGATGATTAAAAAAACCCCACCCCAAAACCCGGCAACAAACCAATGAATTATGTAGACAATCAATGTTCTACATTTGTTTTGTTTTTTAAGTACTGAGATTCAAACTTCACAATCATTAATTACCTAACTCTAATACCATCTCCCTTCACAGAGTTTGTCTCTCTCCAATATGGCTTTTGATTGGTAATGCATAGAACATTATAATCTCCTGAACAGTAACAACTATAAATAGCATAAATATGAAAAAAATTGAAAAAAAAAGAAAGAATTGTCCATCCGGCTGCAATAAATTATTAGATTGTGGACATTACAATGTACTGTTTGATGAAAATCGAAAAGCACAACAAAAAGCTACACAACACCCTACTAACAAACAAGATTTGATTTCAGTTCAGTCGTTGTTTAACTTCAGCAATGATGAAGAAATGTTGACACAGCAGATGGTGGGCACTCGAGAGCTTGGGTCAGCACTGCAGTGATGTGTCACGGAGTAAAGAGGCAGTTGACAGGATCAGAACCCCGTGGGAAATTACTTGAATTAAACACAGTTCTGGATTGAAGTTATCATCATGGCAGTTAACGGCCACATAAATTTCAAACGCAAAGCGATTAGAAAATTTGGGACGTGTCATACTGATAATAATCCAAACAGAAGTACATAGCTCTTATGTAATTTCCTCACTCATAGATTTCAGAGGTCTAGCCAAGAAAGAAATTAAGAAAATTTGATTAACGTGAATTACAAAATGTACACATCCAATTTTAATTATGTTAACAGTCACAGTAAGTGTTGAAAAGTAAAAATATATTTAAATTCTACCCAAACACCACCCTTCTCCATTACTGTATGATATATATATATATATTTAAAAAAAAATGATAAAAAAAACAAACAAAAAAACAAATGAAAATAATAAAAATATTAACCATGACAAAGTTTTTAAAATTTAACCCAAATGACTGCAAATGAAATATATTTAAAACTAAAAGAACCTAAAAGACAAAAAGCTGTGTAAAGGAACTATGTAACTGATGGTATCTGTATTCGACTTCATCATTTATTAAACCAATAATGGATGGATGAATAGTTAATACTAATAACATAATTATTACCACATATTAGTTGCCAAGAGAAGTATTTCACAATCACACACTTTGTTTTTGTTTTTTTGCAAGGGATATACAAATCCTAAATCCTGTTAGTGTTATGGGTAATCTAGCAGAAAAGATAAACTGATTTTTTAATTTTTTTTTAAACTTGAGGAAACTGAAGAAAAAAAAACCCTTGGGTGTATTTTCTTTTATAAACACTTTGCCCTTCCTGAAACAAAATGCATATTCCCCAAAGAATAGTAGTCTGATTTGAACATGACTGGAACAGGAAGGACGACGCAGTAGAAGAATTTTAGTCCATCCCATTGGTTGTTGGGATGTTTGAACCAGACTACTATCCTAAGGGGAATATGCATTTTGTTTGAGGACAGGTGAAGTTGAAAAGAAATTTAAATACATACTCCCAAAAGTAAAGGGAGGTGAATTCATTAGAACTGGCTGCAAATAACTGAAGGTTTTATTTTTTGCCTATGATGGACAAGTACACACAACTGAAATGGAGTGTTAAATTCAAAACCACTATGCTTCACACAAAGTGGTGAAGCATACTAACAAATCGAAACAATCTCCAAATGCACACAGATAATGAGACAAGACACAGAAGCTACTAATCTCAAAACAAAATAAATATTAGGCACAAATAACATTGTTTATTTTATTCCTATTGAAAATATTATGGGACTACCAACATCAGGACAAATGTAAAACATAAATTAGACCTTAGGTAAGAAAGAATTATTTTTGATTCAAGCTACTGTTTGGTCATTCAGAGTCAAGTACCGTCATTGCCATACGAGCGACAAGATTAATTTCGATTTACATATGTTGATTTAGGTAAAGTTAAGATAGTTACCAATATCAAAGGTAATTGTAATTTTGACAAAACTCATTCACTGAATATTTCTATTAAAACCACTATTCCAAGAGTGGTATATAAAAGACGGGGGAACTCGTGTATGTGGTCCTGTCTATAGGGTACTGCTTATAAAAAGAGTCCTTGCTATAAATTAAAAAAACAGCTAACTGGATAATGGCAGCATGTTTCTTGTCACATAAGTTAGACTGTGTTACAATTATATATCAGAGGCCTAATAGATGATTATTAATCTTTGTCTATTACCTTTAACTTCTGACATTTATGTGTCAGGGTAAAATATCAAATGGAAATTAGTATCATTTCACATAATCTGTGTTGACCTCCACAAAATAAATTAGACTCTGAATGGATATCATTATAGTAGTCATTCATCTAAATAAAAAAACAAAATACACCCTCCTCCCATTTAAAAAAAAAAGGATTGGAAGAATAAAAATAATAATCTTGATGTTTAAATTAGTAGGGTGGTATTACTATACTTTTACTGTAGGGTGGTATTACTATACTTTTACTGTGGGGATTGGCACGAAATATCAGTCTAGAAAAATGGGTGATGAAGCCTGGCCTGTCATGTCATTTTGCTTCGTACAAGAAATACATTATTTTTATCACTGACCAACAAACTTTTGAAAATTAGTATAATCTCTAGCTAATTTACACCAAAATCCAGAATTTTTAAAAATTATTATGTACAGTAAAATTCTGTTTTTGAAAATAAACATGCAAAGTTACACTTTTATTTCCAAAAGTATGTGATCCGTGATTTAATGTTACATAAAAACTATTTGAATGCAAAACTTAAGTCTATACAATATAATTTGTTTTGTTTTTTTAAAAGATTCAGATTTCACCAACTTAGGAATAACAAAAGATGGCACTAGTTACAGAATCCAGACAAAAATCAACAATATAGCAGTACGAAGTACTTCGTAAAATATCAAACAATTACGAAAAATTAATTAACTTTAAAAAAAAAAAATATTTGACACCACTAGAGCACATTGATTTATTAATCACTGGGGCTATTGGTTGTCAAACATTTTGTAAATCTGAAATGTAGTCTTCATAGGATGCCTTTGATATAGTTGTCATCCAGTGGTTGGGACGAGGAAAAACCCCAGAGTCACTGAGGGGACTTGATCCTTAGACTCGAGCACATCAGGCAAATGCTCTACGGGCTAAGCTAGATCCCACCCCCAATTAAATCTTAAAGGGATTTTATTTTTGTACAACCAAGTGAAATGAAGGTAGTCTAATACTGTAGTAGTTTGAAAATAAAATACTTGTATATATTAGAAATGGACTAACATATGATTATTTAAACAAAATTTTAGGTGTTCATTACAGGAACTGTTCACACAAGAAAAGCTATTGCTAACTTTAGGTTCAGTTTTGTGAAATGTCAATTATTTTTAATGTCAAAATTTCATTAAAAGTCCAGTAGGAAGTTTAACCACATGAATAGCGATTCTAAAACCTTTCGCTAGTTGGTTTTGTTATACTTATTTCTAAAAAGGTAGCATTTTAAGCCTATAAATTTAAGCAAAACATGTAGATTGGAAGCATAAGGAAGTATATCTTATGTATTGCCATAAGAAAATATTGTCTTAAAACTACCTCTATTTTTTTTTAAATAAAATTTTCAAGTTTGAAATAATAAAATAGCTATTATGCTTTAGTTTACAGATTGAGAACAATCTGCTAAATAAATACACCGTAACAGATTGTAAGCATTGAGTAGTCTTTTCAGTAGTATCCTTAATACAATGTGATTATTTCATAAAATTTAGATTGCTGAAAATAACAATATACACCAAGGGTAGAATGCTTGCACCCATTCAGTACTATGGAAAATGGGAAGAATAATCACTTCTATATTAGAATTTATAATCATTGTACAATTCTCTCAAAATTAATGACTTTTAACAAAAGTCAATACAGACAAATTTAATTTTTTTTAAAAATAATAAGATATTTTCAACAGAGCTGTTTTACAGCAGGATGTAGCCACACATGTATATATATATATATTTATTATTTATCTATATATTATATGCACTGATTGTCTGATCTCAAATCTTTGCACATTTTTCTTTAACCATTAAAGCACAATGTCATGATACTGTAACTGTCGAGTTGAGCTTCACATTTGGCAGTTATTTTTTGTAACACAGACCTAATTGCACACTGTTTGTGTCCTATCACTAGTGAACACACACACACACCCCCAAAAGAAAAAAAGAGAGAGAGAGAAAAACTTAGGTTAAAAAAATAATAATAAAAAAAAAAAAAAAGAGGAAAAAAAAGACCCTAACATATCACAAACGGTTCTGCAAGCACTTGGAACAAACCACTACAGAATGAGAGAGAGAGAGAGAGAGAGAGAGAGAGAGAGAGAGAGAGAGAGAGAGACAGAGAGAGAGAGAGAGAGAGAGAGAGGTTATTACAAGCAATCCACTGGCTGGACGTTTCCCTGTGTCGTGCTAGGAGATCAGGTTTGAAGGAGAGTTTGATATCTGTGGCTGCAGATGCAGCTCCTGCTTGGACGAACCGTCGTTTGTACTCGTCGTCATAAACAGTGTGCGTTGCTGACCCTGCTGTGTCGCCAAGGCATTAAAACTGGCCTGGTTCACGATAGGAATAGTCACAGACACTGGCTGCATTGTTATTTTTCCGCTCACGTTTTTCGACATATTTATCTGCGCCGGTTTCATCTGCAGCTGACTTAGCTGTGAGGCGGTGAGAGCCTGGCCCGTGCAGAGCTGTGCTGTGGTAATGCCCTGACTGGTGCACAGTTGGGAGCCCACCTGGCCCGAGGCGTGCAACAGTCCGGGGGCGATATTCATTGTTAAACCTGCTTTTGTGTGTTTAGCCATATTGGAACTAGCTCGTTGACAAGGTGCTGCTGCTTTATGATCTGGAAGAAAAAAAAGAAGATAATTACTAATGGTGTTGTTGGGTTTTTTAAGACCAAGGCGGCTGGGGAAGGGGGGAATAATATTTTAAAAACATAGAAACACTGTTTTAATAATCTGTTAATTTACTAACAGCGGTTTTTTGGGTTATTTTAAAGATTGGGGAGTGGGGAGAAATCTGATATTATTTTAAAATACATGTATATTGTAGTTAAATATATATCTGAATAATTCCACAAATTCTGCCATAAAATAGTCAGGAAAATTAACCTAAGAAATATTTAAAAAACAAAGAAACACTGTTTTAATAATCTATTAGTAAAGTGCTGCTGCTTTATGATCTGGAAGAAAAAAAAAGAAAGATAATTACTAATGGTGTTGTTGGGTTTTTTAAAACCAAGGCAGCTGGGGAAGGGGGAAATAATATTTTAAAAACATAGAAACACTGTTTTAATAATCTGTTAATAATTTACTAACAGCGTTTTTTTGGGTTATTTTAAAGATTGGGGAGGGGGAGAAATCTGATATTATTTTAAAATACATGTATATTGTAGTTAAAAATGGATCTGAAAACTTGAGTGTTTTCTCTTTTATAGATACATTACCTGTCCTCAAACAAGTGCACCTCCCCCCCACGCAAGTGGTCTGGTCCGAACATCCCAACAGCCAATGGGATGGCCTAAATTCTTCTACTGCATACTGCTCTCTAGTTCCGGTCACATGACTGTAACTTCCTTCTTTTTCCCTGAGCGCATCGCACGGAGAACAGGAAGCGGGGAGGCCCGGGCGGGATGAATCTTGAGGACAGGTAATGTATCTATAAAAGAGAAAACACTCAAGTTTTCTCCATTTCTATAGACATTACCTGTCCTCAAACAAGTGCAGCATTCAACAGATGGTGGTGGGTGCCGAGATCCGTAGATGCTTGTGATAACTCCCCAACCGGAAAGAGGCTGACTAGTGGAAGAATAAGGCCAACCTTGGTAAGCCCTCATCCTAGGGATGCCCGTCACAGACCAATGCAGGTGATGTTAGTAACAACAACCAGAATGGTGGCATCCGTCAGCAGTGGCAGGTACGGCTCCTAGAACACATGGACCAGGAGGCGGAAGCCACATCTCATGCTGGTTCTGACAGGGTGGGAAGACGTAGCCACCAGGGATGCAGGTGTTAGGTAACCCTCACGTATTGAAGTGTTATAGTTTTTCAATAACAAGCGACAACCTAATGAGGTGCATCCGTCAGAACATTGAACAAAACAAGACCCCCGAGTGTTTTCTGTCTAGTACACCAAAGATCTGTTAGTTCAATAACGACAACCAATAACCACATGCAGTGCAGGGTAAAGGTTATCGAGACAAAAGTTCCGGCACCAGTACGTGAACTGTGCAAAAGAACAAAAGTCTAAGCAATCCTCATCTGTCTATTCGATGGACATCTCGGTATGCAGCCCAGAATCAGACAGACATCAACGGCGACGAGGACGGCTTGTATTCAACAGAGTCTGTGCAGCAACAACCGGACCCAGATGATGGAACCCCTCAACGTCTTCTGTGGAGACATCCCTCAGATAATAGTTGGCGAAGATGGAGTCCGTAGCCCAGAACCAACCAGTGATAATGTGCTGAATGGGTGTGTTGCAGTGCAGGGACATCGTGGCAGCCAAGGCACGGAGTTCATGCGGATTAGAAGCAGACGGAGCAGGTAAACCCTCCTTCTGATAGGCGGTCAGGATAGAAGACCGGATCCAGGTGGCCACCGTGTTCTTGGTAAGGTCCCTCAACCGACTCTGGTTACAGGAAAGGAAAAGTCTTTTGCGATGTTGTCGAAAAGATCTGGTCCTCTCGATGTACTGGTGCAGGGCTCTGACAGGGCACAACGCCAAGTCCTCAACGTCCGCCGGACCAACGATAGAGGAGAGGGCCTGCACAACATACGAACGAGGCGCTTGGTCTGGTAACTGATTCTTTGCAACAAAGTTCATGAGTAACCCCAAGTTGACTGCACGCCGATCTTGGTGAAAACGTACCAAGTCTACATCAAGAGCATGGAGTTCTGAGACACGGGCAGCCGTGGCAAAACCGAGTAAAAACACCGTCTTCCGCATCAAGTCTTGCAGGGAAGAGGATTCGATCGGCTCATAAGGTGCGGTCGATAACGCTCGTAACACCAGATTCAGGTCCCATCTTGGTGGCCGAAACCGGTGTACTTGATCATCAAGGCGAAACCCTTTGATCATCTTATGGATCTCAGGAATACCCGATAACTTCGTTCCAGTAGCGACATCACGAACAGTAGCGATGACCGAAACGTACCCAGCAATGGTAGACCCCTTTAATCGTAAAGTGGTCCGCAGATACAGCCAAAAAAACCCAGCAAGACGAAGTATCTGGATCGTCTGAGGTTTGAGGTTTTGCCGGACACACCCTCGGTGAAAGCAAAGCCATCTGACGTTGTAAGCCACAGTAGTAGATGATCTGTGCGCTTTCAAAATGGCCGCCGTAGACTGTGAAGAAAAACCTTTCTTTCTCAAACTCTTGGCGATAAAGTCCACGCGTGCAGTTGGAACAACTGCGGACGTGGATGGTATAGTCTTGACGTGGGATGCAGCAACAGATGATCCCAGTCTGGCAGCGGTAAAGGATGTGGATCGGCAAGACGTATTAGATCTGGATACCACATCCTGGATGGCCACATTGGAGCAATGAGTAACAGGCGACAATGGTACAGCTGAAACCTCTGAAGCACCCTTGGAAGGAGGATTCGTGGAGGAAAAGCGTACGCGTCCATCTGTTCCCAGCTGATGGCCAAGGCGTCGAGATCCAGAGCTTCGGGATCCAGCACCGGAGACACGTAAACCCTCAGCTGATGGTTGAATCGTGTGGCGAAGAGATCGATGTTTGGTGTCCAAAGTCTGTCGCACACCCATCGAAACGCTTCGGGATGGAGCATCCATTCCGTCGGCTGTGGAGACGACGGCCGAGACAGTGTGTCGACTAGTACATTGGAAACCCCTGGAATATGGCGAGCCCGAAGTTGCAACGGAATCTCGTCAACCAGCTTGTAGAGACGATAAGTCAACTGCAGCAGACTGCTGGAGTGGGTTCCGCCCTGACGGTTGATATAAGCCACCGCGGTAGTACTGTCTGTGGCTACCATGAGAGAGGCGCCTGACAGCATCTCTCGCCAATGAAAGATGACGTAACTGACAACATCTCCAACAGGTTGATGTGTAGAGCGGCTTCATCTGGAAACCACAGCCACCAACAGGGACTGGACTGCAAGGCGACTGGTAACCGGATCAGCAAATCTGCGTTATTGTACTGAATGCATGGATTCAGAAACAAACTGGATACCGCGACCTCTAAGCATAAAATGTTGCGCCGACGTCAAAAAATTACTCTTGCAATGATACTTCATGAAACAGTAATAGAGTGATTCAGGAATCAAGACATCGGAAACAGCGACCCCGTGATACAGGCAAGAGCCAAGACAGCGTAGCAACTCGCTACGCTACATGCCCGATATACCTGGAAGTGAAGCAACGCAAAACAGCAACCGGCTAAAATCCACGGCCGTCACACCACCCGGTGCGAAACAGCAGCAGAGACCATCTAGACAGCATCGGTCACGAACTCTGGCGGTAACAACAGTAAACGTCAGTGAGTTGATAAGCCGCAATGAACCATAGGAAAACGGTGACGGTAAAACCCCCGTACCACGTGATGGCAACTGGATAACTTCCGGAACCAGCGGAAGTAGCGACTGTCTTGCATCGCCACCGGATATAGAGAACGATCTGCCGAATGTCGCTGAACCTTCCTCGAACAAGAGAATATCGGTGCACGGGATCTCAACACAAGTGACCGGACCAGTAGACTTTCTTCGTCACCAACCCGGAACGCTTGTAACGTCGACCCCTTCACGGCAAAGAGCCGTATGTAGACCACAGGTCTGCCAAGATTACCGGCTTGTGCTGAAAGTCAAGAATGGATCGCTTCAGGCAAGTCGGTTGACGATAGTGTGCAATCGTAGTGCACATCGACGTCACGGAAGATATAAGGTAGACCAACATCAAAGTCGACGGCTAGAACAAGGCATATCCTCTGGCATCCTGCACATGAGGAGTTATGGTCGCCATGTACAACATGTACGCTGAACTGAAGCCATCGACAGGACGTGCCAATCTGTAAGTTCTAGGAAGACGTCTGGTCCCGCCGGAAACAGCGTCATCCAAGGCCGGCGTCACACCGTTGAAGGATAGGTTGAAGACGGGATACGTTCGTTGTGACGAATGGGGAACGGCACAAACGAAGTCTACTCAAGTAAACCGACATCGGATCAGTCCTCAAACGGAAACCTTCTAGAATGGTGCGAGTGGACTGTGAAGTGACGAAAGCATATACACCGCAGCGAGACAAACAGTCACAGCCATGTGGGTCACTGCGTCCGGATCTTCTATAACGGAAGGTGCCGACGCATCATCTGGAAAATCGGTCAGTAACCTGGCACAGGCACTTCGATCCAATGTACTGGCTGCATCGGAAACACGGACCGTGGACGGTCCCGTCAGGAGCCGGTGTAACCCTGAACGCCGAATCAGCTGCCGACTGGTGTGGACGGTACGATGTACACGGACCGGCAGGAGCCGGTGGAACCCTGGACACTGCACCACTTCGATCGATCACGGGACGACGGTACCGAACGGTGAGCCGATGACGCAATTTTCCAATTCGTTACAGGGCTCCGTCTGCTTGCTGGAACAACGATACGCACGGGCCAGTTACTGGTAGCCGTGTAAACCGACGGGGGCCTGTGGCAGCCAACGATCGAATGCCGATATCTGCCGGTGGAACCTCCGTGGCGATCATCGAACCCGGACCCTTCTTGGCTGAAACCGGTGGATGGGCCAGCGGCGGTAGCATATCAGATATGACAGCCAGACAATCCCTCAGTGACAAGTGGTCCGCCGCATCCAGATCTTCCAGCACCGCATGAACCGATACATCATCAGAAAGTCACGTAGCACCCGTGAACAGGCCAGTCGCTCTGGTCATGGCCCGATGGAGATACCGGAGAACCGGACCGTGGGCGGTCCCGTGTGGATACCAAGGAACGGATGACCACATCGTCGTTGGATGTGGCAAGGACGGCAACATGTCGTAGACAGCCGCCAAGCAATCCCTCATAGTCATATGGTCCGTAGAGTCGGGCTCTTCAATGACAGATGCCGCAGGCGCTTCATCACCAAAGTCTCGTAGAACTCGAGCACAGGCCAATCGATGTACCGTAATGGAAGCCGCTGGTTAAACCGGACCGTGGATGGTCCCGTCTAGCCCTCGGAGGCCTTGGAAGCCACATCAACTGAAGGTTGGCGCTGACGATCTGTGGAACCGTAGGGAGCCATACAGGTCATGTGGAACGGCTACGGTCCCGGCTCCGATGCGCCGAAGGGGACTTCCCCGCCGAAGATCGGTGAGCCTTGGAATCCGTGGAGCGTCTATCTGAATGAGCCGGCTTCTTAGAGGGCTGCGTAGAGACCGCAGGCCTGTCATCCGAAGTCTTAAGTAACGGTGGAGCTGAAGAAGCCGCACCCCCTGAAGAGGGGACTGGAACCGGACCTGACCCCGAACTCGCCGATTTAGGTAAGGTCGCCATTGACGCCATTGTTTCTTCCAGCATGGTCGGTAGAATTGAACGTAATTCTTCCGCCACGGAGTCAGCAATCGAAGGCGAAGATTCCACCTTCTTGGTCCTCGAAGATTCCACCTTCTTGGTCCTCGCTGACACCACCTTCAGGTAAGCCGCGAACTCGACATCAGACAAGCCCGCACAAAGGTCGCATCTAGAAGTGAGGCCACACGAACACGACAACCTGGGTCGCCGCCGGCTAACTTCTTGCAGCGTAACACGCTCGAACTAGTCGCCTGAACATTATCAGATATGATAATAGTAATTTTTCAATCTGTGAAAAGAAAGAAAAACCAACCATAACACAAATACAAAGCCGGTAAATAAAGACGCCATTTTGCAAATGGCGTCCGACACGACAACCGGCGATATAACAACATTTCATGTAATTAACACTTGGCAAGTCAAGCGAAATACGCGAAAGACATATGAAAGCTAACGAAAGCTAACGAAAATTAAGGTGAAAAACATTTCACCCAAACACAAAGCCAGTCAACACAGACGCCATTTTGCAAATGGCGTCCGACACGACAACCGGCAATATAAACAACATTTCATGTAATTAAACGCTTGGAAGTCAAGTGAAATACGCGAAAAGAACATACGAAAGCTAATGAAAACGAAGGTGAAAAACATTTCACCCAAACACTAATACAAAACCAAAGGTCTTATAAAAGTTGACTCCAAACAGAGCCAAGCAAAAGGACGTCCAGACCCTTTAGCGAAGAGAAAAAGAAGGAAGTTACAGTCATGTGACCGGAACTAGAGAGCAGTATGCAGTAGAAGAATTTAGGCCATCCCATTGGCTGTTGGGATGTTCGGACCAGACCACTTGCGTGGGGGGGAGGTGCACTTGTTTGAGGACAGGTAATGTCTATAGAAATACACTGTGGGTAGTTTTCTATGTTTTAATTATCATACTGGAGCTTTACAATAAAATTTATGTTATAAATATAATATGAATTGCAATGGCTAGTAAGATTTGAACATCGGCTTTAATCAATAGAACTTTCAGATCTGTGGTTGTGTTAAAACTGTCAAGACATCTCTACTCACCTGAAGATGAAGAGACGACTCCGTTATGAAGAGATGAGGACACTTGAGGACAGACAGAGTCCTGAAGTTAAAAATTACAAATATTAATTGAACTTCCTTCACAACTAAGATTTACATTTACTTTTGATTCAAACATGCTTAGTATATGTTCATTCACTTTTTACGGGAAATGCTGTCCCCAGTCTCAAACCCAACACTGTACTGTATATAAAAACAACAGTAAATGAGTAAAATTAAAAACAGATCATACCGGAATGGTTTTATAATACCTCAGCACATTTCATATATTATGACTACTGTTAACTGGTGTGTGTGTGTGTGTGTGTGTGTGTGTGTGTGTGTGTGTGTGTGTGTGTGTATGTGTGTGTGTGTGTGTGTGTACACACACATAGCTCTAGCACTCGCCGAATTTGTCAATTGCTATTTTAGGAACAATTGGCGAATTTTATTTTAATTTGGCAAACAAATTTCAAGCAATAATGGGTATTTTGTTGGAAAATAACTATGGTTTTAAATTTTTATAGATAATTTGGCAAAATCTTTTGTTTATCCAGAGCTAGCCCTGTAAATTTCATGCCATAACCAGTAATAATATTTCATTTTATAGTTATTTTCGTACTTATATCCAATTAAGGTTCAAACATGCTGTCCTGGGTTCACACCTCAACTATCTGGATTGTCTATTCAATACAGTGGGTTAGTGATTAGTTGATAACTAGTGGTAAGTGAGAGAAACAAAGAAAAAATGTTTTACTTAACGACGCACTCAACACATTTTATTTACGGTTATATGGCGTCAGACATATATATGGTTAAGGACCATACAGATTTTGAGAGAGGAAATCCGCTGTCGCCACTTCATGAGCTACTCTTTTTGATTAGCAGCAAGGGATCTTTTATATGCACCATCCCACGGACAGGGTATTACATACCATGGCCTTTGATATACCAGTCATGGTGCACTGGCTGGAACGAGAAATAGTGTGATGGGGCCACCGACGGGGATCGACTCACACCGACTGCACATCGAGCGAGTGCTGTACCACTGGGCTACATCCTGCCCCTGGTAAGTGAGAGAGACATTTAGATCTATTGTATTTTCACAATTTCAGGAGAGAGGGGAAATGTTTTTAACATAACTTAAAAGATTCGCTATAAAGTAAATGACCTCTCTGGTAAGTAAGCAGGGCAGATGAGACGAGGAATGGACTTAAATATTTTATCTGAAATGATTTTAACTTGTTTGTAATAGTCTGTATTGATATACATCAAATGCTTGAATTACTCGGACATACCAACGTTTGTTTTGTTTAATGACACAAATAAAGCAGACTGATTTATTATTAATAATCACATTGATTTATTAATCATCGACTTGGAAACCTGCTACATTTGTCCATTTGTAGCAAGGGATCTTTTGCACCATCCCACAGACAGAATAGCACATACCATGGCCTATGATATACTAGTCGTGGTGCACTGGCTGGGGAAAAAAAGCCCTGCCAAAGTTAACAAATATTCCCATTGGTTCCTCTACAGGTTTTCACATACATGCACCCTTCCAGTGCCCCATTAAACACTTACATGTGCAGAGCTATTCAATACAAGTTAATGAAGGAATATTATGGATGAAAGAATAAAATAACTCAATTGACAATTATCCATTAGTTCTTTATCACTGTAACATTGCTGCAACAGATGTCAGTAATTATTTTTTAAATACTAATAATACTAACTGCAGTCTTCGCCATGAGTAAAATCAAGGCGAGCTGAAGATGACTCTCCTGAAATTGTGCTAGGTGAGCAATCTATTGATGTGTCAAATAAAATGTATTAAATATTTTAGTGAGAGGCGATCAGTTTGCCACTCTCCTAAAACCTTCCAGGCGAGTGTGGAGGGGAGCGGGAGTGATCACTCGCCTTTCCTGGCGTAGACTGAACTGAACTGTCAAAACATTTTTAATTTTCATCACAATGTACTTATCCATCTAGAGCTCAGACACTTTTCAGTGATTAAAAAAAAGGTCAATGAAAAATTATCAATAATATACTGAGGGACAGAAATAAGGGATCATATGACCACTAACAGCAAAGAACAGCAAAGAATGACTGCAACCGAAACCCTCATCCAATAGTGTCAGAAAGTTAACAGTGTTACTGGCAGTCAATTTCAAATTTCAATCCTACATTACATATTTGTAACTGATACAGACATTATAACTTATGGTATGACACTAATAGTAAAGCACTAATAGTGAAATAAATTTGGTCTACGACACCAAGTGTTTCCTTATTTTTTTTTCCCAGTATATAAAACACCCTTTGCAATTACTGGCTTTTGAATAATTCTTTTTTTAAATATAAACAAGCATTTTTCAAGTTAAATTATCAATAGTTTACTAGATTTACACATTTTCTTTTTCTTAAACAAAAACTTTTAATGTTCAATAACTTTTTTTTTAGTACAAACTACAATTCTACAACATATACATTGTTCAGTGTATCAAAGTAGGAGGTTGCTTTAAAAAGAAATATATATATATGTGTGTGTGTGTAACCTAATTTCAACTAAATAGAATCAACATGCAACTTAATTTTAACTATGTAACAAGTTACCTAAGAACCTAACAAAGGGCATTCCTTGTGGTCTTTGTGCAACAAAATACTTTTCAAACTTGTCAGTATGGGCATCCCTATGGAATGTTATAAGCAATCAGGTAATACTTACTGTTCTGAACATAGGACTTGGTGTGGATGATGGGCTAGCTTGGGGCGGAGCGATGGTCGCGTTACCTAGCGACACGATCGTACTCCCGCCACTCGTGGACAATGAAACTGGACCTGTTAGCACGTGCCCTTGCAATGAATTGTCTACGAGGACCGCGTTCTGAGGAACTATCACACTATTGCCCTGCAGTGTCTTGTACGTGTCTATGCTACTCGTTGAAAGTTTGGCAGTAGTAGGACTATGCTTGCTGTTTGCACCAACAATCCGACTTCGCTTAGCACTCTTGTCATCAGCGGAACTCACCCTCCCGACAAGCTGGGCCTGTGCGGCGAAGTCGGCGAGTTGAGCGGTGGTGATGTTCATCACCTGCCCGTTGATCATGGACGGGTCGATGCCAGTCAACACGAGGTTGAAGTCTTTGATGATATTATTTTTGGGCACTTGTATTTGCTTATTCGAAGTCAGCGTTGCATTGATATGGCCGAGAGCTGCGCCTCCAAAGTTCGGAATGGCAATGGCAGTAATGGGACTGTTTGTGTTGGTGATGGTGGCGATGTTGCCGAAAATGTTCGACAACTGAGAAGCCGAGGCCACCGTCGTGTTGTGACTCGTCACGTTCACCACACCCTGCCCACTTCCACTACGCTTTCGCTTCACGGGGTTCACACCCCCACACACTGAAGACATGTTCGTTGACCCAGGACTCTTTGAGCCGAGAGTAGCTTTGGGCGATTTGTTGCCAGAACAAGCCGAAGTAGATGTCTTTGATTTGGGTTTCATGGCAACAATCTTGTGTGAGGAATTGACGACACCACTGTTGAGATTGGTGTACGTCACACCACTTGTGTCCATCAAATTGAAATCGTAAGGATCTTTGGAGTTCGTTGCAATGTGAGGCTCCTTGGGAAGTTTCGATTCCACACACAATTTTCTGAAATGAGAGTGAAAAAAACCCCTATTCAGATAGTAAAACTCAAACAAACAACATACCGTATTTGACCAGAAATAAGCCCAGGGGGCCAAGACAACTCACTGTAAGCTTAGCATGGGGTGGGCTTATTCCCAGACAAGGGGCCAGTTTTGTTGAAAAAAACCCCCAAAAACCCTAATAATTAAAATAAATAATAATTAAATGAACTAGGAAGAAAACGAAAAACGTCCAGTAGCACATCTATTAATTAGTGTTCCATTTGTTTTTATTAAATAATAATTGTTTATTAATTAAATTGTTTTTTTTACTAGTATCTAATTATCAGAAACACACCTTCTATGTTACAATTACTTACCAGTGCTGTTTATTTACATTCAAAATTTAATGCTGAGAAGACTTAAAACAACAAACTCAATAGCGTATACACATGTTTTTGACTGGCAGCCAGCTTACACTACAAAGAATTGTCAATCTAGGCCACTGTTCTTAGCCAATCAGAATAAGGTATTTGCCTAATTAGCATTAACTGCGGACCCAGTGTGGTGGTAAAAATAGACATTGGTTTTAGTTCAGACTTGGGTTTGGGTACTCACAGAAATACTGCAGGCATGAGATTGAAAACAATGTTACACACTGTTACTGTTAGACTACTAAATCTCACTAGTGGTAAAATATTGTGTTACCTTTGTGTTTAATTATCTGCAGGAGGTATGACCTTTTAAATGAACTTTGAGCAAACTTGCAGTTTTGTGTTATTTATAAGGTGACGAAGTTGGGAGTGGGCTTATTTACGAATGAGGGCCTAATTTCTTAAATACTATCAAAATGGAGGGGAGCTTAGACATGGGCTAATTTCCGGTCAAATACGGTAATATTTTTTTAAAATTATCATCAATGTAATAATCACTAAAGAAAATGTATTTCTGAAACACATTTGAAATTCAAATGTGATAATAATTACCAGGGCCCGTGCTTATAAAACTTTTAGATTCCAGACTCAATTGGTATGGCATTAGTGTCTCAGACTATAATAGAGTCTCGAGTCTAGACTCTAAAAGTTTTATAAATACCAGGCCAGGTATTACACTGAAGTAAGAAAATGAATCTGAACTTCATAAAAGCATGCCAGTCTTGGGACAAAGGCAATTCTGGAGATGAACCTCTAAATCCAACTAAATCACAAAGATGATTATGGAAAGTTATTCACAATAATTAAAATAAGAACAAATAATTTTAAATGTACAAAAAATTATTCAGGTATCCTCAGTTCATCGAGTCACAAGATACAAGACCATATCCCTTTAAATCAGTTCTTTTAGGGCTTATAAAAGAATCATTTTCAAATATATCTCGGAGTCTGTACAAGATCAGAGTTCAATAAATGTGCTAGCCCAACACCGAAGCTAATGTTTTAAAGTAGGGCTAGTACAAAGCAGTATTACAAATCTATTATCCACCATCAAAATGGTCCATCCATTTGTTCAGTTATTAGCAATACATTACACTCATTGCTAGCAATAGTGCAATGCAAACATCTATTGAAAACTTTGACATCTAAATCAAAATACCTTTTTCAAATCTAGAATAGTTTTGATTTACAATGCATACACCACTTCTATCCACAATGTTTGAACAACTGTGGAACGTACATATTAGAAATCCTATTGTGGAACATGATGCCCAATACAGAATATGAGAAAAACCATTCTCTTTTAATAAACGTTTTACACGACCACTACACATGGTGCATAACAACCACCCCCAATCACATCTTAAAGTAAAGATAATAGCAAACCCCTATCCTCATCTTAAAGTCAGATTATAACAAACCCCGACCCTCATCTTAAAGTCAAGATTATAACAAACCCCTACACCCATCTTAAAGTCAGATTATAACAATCCCCTACCCCCATCTTAAAGTCAGATTATAGCAAACCCCTACCCCCATCTTAAAGTCAGATTATAACAAACCCCTACCCCCATCTTAAAGTCAGATTATAACAAACCCCTACCCCCATCTTAAAGTCAGATTATAACAAACCCCTACCCCCATCTTAAAGTCAGATTATAACAAACCCCGACCCTCATCTTAAAGTCAAGATTATAACAAACCCCTACACCCATCTTAAAGTCAGATTATAACAATCCCCTACCCCCATCTTAAAGTCAGATTATAGCAAACCCCTACCCCCATCTTAAAGTCAGATTATAACAAACCCCTACCCCCATCTTAAAGTCAGATTATAACAAACCCCTACCCCCATCTTAAAGTCAGATTATACCAAACCCCTACCCCCATCTTAAAGTCAGATTATAACAAACCCCTACCCCCATCTTAAAGTCAGATTATAACAAAACAAATCCTACCCCCATCTTAAAGTCAAGATTATAACAAACCCCTACCCTCACCTTAAAGTCAAGATTATAACAAACCCCTACCCCATCTTAAAGTCAGATTATAACAAACCCCTACCCCCATCTTAAAGTCAAGATTATAACAAACCCCTACCCCCATCTTAAAGTCAAGATTATAGCAAACCCCTACCCCCATCTTAAAGTCAGATTATAGCAAACCCCTACCCCCATCTTAAAGTCAAGATTATAGCAAACCCCTACCCCCATCTTAAAGTCAGATTATAACAAACCCCTACCCCCATCTTAAAGTCAGATTATAACAAACCCCTACCCCCATCTTAAAGTCAGATTATAACAAACCCCTACCCCCATCTTAAAGTCAAGATTATAGCAAACCCCTACCCCCATCTTAAAGTCAAGATTATACCCCTACCCCCATCTTAAACAGATTATACCTACCCCCCCCATCTTAAAGTCAAGATTATAGCAAACCCCTACCCCCATCTTAAAGTCAGATTATAACAAACCCCTACCCCCATCTTAAAGTCAAGATTATAGCAAACCCCTACCCTCATCTTAAAGTTAAGATTATAACAAACCCCGACCCCCATCTTAAAGTCAAGATTATAGCAAACCCTTACCCCCATCTTAAAGTCAGATTATAGCAAACCCCTACCCCCATCTTAAAGTCAGATTATAACAAACCCCTACCCCCATCTTAAAGTTAAGATTATAGCAAACCCTTACCCTCATCTTAAAGTCAGATTATAACAAACCCCTACCCCCATCTTAAAGTCAGATTATAGCAAACCCCTACCCCCATCTTAAAGTCAGATTATACCAAACCCCTACCCCCATCTTAAAGTCAGATTATAACAACCCTTACCCTCATCTTAAAGTCGATTATAACAAACCCCTACCCCCATCTTAAAGTTAAGATTATAGCAAACCCTTACCCTCATCTTAAAGTCAGATTATAACAAACCCCGACCCTCATCTTAAAGTCAAGATTATAGCAAACCCCTACCCCCATCTTAAAGTCAAGATTATAGCAAACCCCTACCCCCATCTTAAAGTCAAGATTATAGCAAACCCTTACCCTCATCTTAAAGTCAAGATTATAGCAAACCCCGACCCTCATCTTAAAGTCAAGATTATAGCAAACCCCTACCCCCATTTTAAAGTCAGATTATAACAAACCCCTACCCCCATCTTAAAGTCAAGATTATAGCAAACCCCCATCCCCTATAACCCCCATCTTAAAGTCAGATTATAACAAACCCCTACCCCCATCTTAAAGTCAAGATTATAGCAAACCCTTACCCCCATCTTAAAGTCAGATTATAGCAAACCCCTACCCCCATCTTAAAGTCAGATTATAACAAACCCCTACCCCCATCTTAAAGTTAAGATTATAGCAAACCCTTACCCTCATCTTAAAGTCAGATTATAACAAACCCCTACCCCCATCTTAAAGTCAGATTATAGCAAACCCCTACCCCCATCTTAAAGTCAGATTATACCAAACCCCTACCCCCATCTTAAAGTCAGATTATAACAAACCCTTACCCTCATCTTAAAGTCGATTATAACAAACCCCTACCCCCATCTTAAAGTTAAGATTATAGCAAACCCTTACCCTCATCTTAAAGTCAGATTATAACAAACCCCGACCCTCATCTTAAAGTCAAGATTATAGCAAACCCCTACCCCCATCTTAAAGTCAAGATTATAGCAAACCCCTACCCCCATCTTAAAGTCAAGATTATAGCAAACCCTTACCCTCATCTTAAAGTCAAGATTATAGCAAACCCCGACCCTCATCTTAAAGTCAAGATTATAGCAAACCCCTACCCCCATTTTAAAGTCAGATTATAACAAACCCCTACCCCCATCTTAAAGTCAAGATTATAGCAAACCCCTACCCCCATCTTAAAGTCAGATTATAACAAACCCCTACCCCCATCTTAAAGTCAGATTATAACAAATCCCTACCCCCATCTTAAAGTCAAGATTATAGCAAACCCCTACCCCCATCTTAAAGTCAGATTATAACAAACCCCTACCCCCATCTTAAAGTCGATTATAACAAACCCCTACCCCCATCTTAAAGTCAAGATTATAGCAAACCCCTACCCCCATCTTAAAGTCAGATTATAACAAACCCCTACCCCCATCTTAAAGTCAGATTATAACAAACCCCGACCCTCATCTTAAAGTCAAGATTATAACAAACCCCTACCCTCATCTTAAAGTCAAGATTATAACAAACCCCTACCCCCATCTTAAAGTCAAGATTATAGCAAACCCCTACCCCCATCTTAAAGTTAAGATTATAGCAAGATACCCTCATCTTAAAGTCAATTATACCAAACCCCTACCCTCATCTTAAAGTCAAGATTATAACAAACCCCGACCCTCATCTTAAAGTCAGATTATAACAAACCCCTACCCTCATCTTAAAGTCAAGATTATAACAAACCCCGACCCTCATCTTAAAGTCAGATTATACCAAACCCCTACCCTCATCTTAAAGTCAGATTATAACAAACCCCGACCCCCATCTTAAAGTCAGATTATAACAAACCCCTACCCCCATCTTAAAGTAAGATTATAGCAAACCCTTACCCTCATCTTAAAGTCAGATTATAACAAACCCCTACTCCCATCTTAAAGTCAAGATTATAACAAACCCCGACCCCCATCTTAAAGTCAGATTATAACAAACCCCTACCCCCATCTTAAAGTCAAGATTATAGCAAACCCCTACCCCCATCTTAAAGTCAAGATTATAGCAAACCCCTACCCTCATCTTAAAGTCAAGATTATAACAAACCCCTACCCTCATCTTAAAGTCAGATTATAACAAACCCCGACCCCCATCTTAAAGTCAGATTATAACAAACCCCTACCCCCATCTTAAAGTCAAGATTATAGCAAACCCCTACCCCCATCTTAAAGTAAGATTATAGCAAACCCCTACCCTCATCTTAAAGTCAAGATTATAGCAAACCCCTACCCCCATCTTAAAAAGATTATCAAGACCCCCATCTTAAAGTAGATTATAACAAACCCCTACCCCCATCTTAAAGTCAAGATTATAACAAACCCCTACCCCCATCTTAAAGTCAAGATTATAGCAAACCCCTACCCTCATCTTAAAGTCAAGATTATAGCAAACCCCGACCCTCATCTTAAAGTCAGATTATAACAAACCCCTACCCCCATCTTAAAGTCAAGATTATAGCAAACCCCTACCCCCATCTTAAAGTCAGATTATAACAAACCCCTACCCCCATCTTAAAGTCAGATTATAACAAACCCCTACCCCCATCTTAAAGTCAAGATTATAGCAAACCCCTACCCCCATCTTAAAGTCTTAAAGTCAAGATTATAACAAACCCCTACCCCCATCTTAAAGTCAAGATTATAACAAACCCCTACCCCCATCTTAAAGTCAAGATTATAACAAACCCCTACCCCCATCTTAAAGTCAGATTATAACAAACCCCTACCCCCATCTTAAAGTCAGATTATAACAAACCCCTACCCCCATCTTAAAGTCAGATTATAACAAACCCCTACCCCCATCTTAAAGTCAGATTATAACAAACCCCGACCCCCATCTTAAAGTCAGATTATAACAAACCCCGACCCTCATCTTAAAGTCAGATTATACCAAACCCCGACCCTCATCTTAAGTCAGATTATACCAAACCCCGACCCTCATCTTAAAGTCAAGATTATAACAAACCCCGACCCTCATCTTAAAGTCAAGATTATAACAAACCCTGACCCTCATCTTAAAGTCAAGATTATAACAAACCCCTACCCCCATCTTAAAGTCAGATTATAACAAACCCCTACCCCCATCTTAAAGTCAGATTATACCAAACCCCGACCCTCATCTTAAAGTCAGATTATAACAAACCCCGACCCTCATCTTAAAGTCAGATTATACCAAACCCCTATCCACATCTTGAAATCAAGTTACAGTAAATACTTTTTAAAAATGTTTCTTCAATATCAAACTCACTTGTGAGCAGGAGGGTGCAAATGACGTTCAAGCGCACTGCGAAATGCAGCACGCATGTAATCAACTTTTCTCGAGAACGCAAAACAGCCACTGCCATTGTTCCGTGCATTAAATCGACACATCTGAAAGATATAAAAACAAACATTGTGCTTAAATTATTCAATTAAACTTGTAACATAATTTTTTAACAAGTAAGTAATGCTTTTTGAAAACATTGGATTACAGCATGACCAGATTAATATAGGACTGACAAAATATACTATAAGTGATAAAAATTACATTGAATAAAAAATCCGAAAACTTTTGCAGATCTTGAAAAGTAGGTGTCTGTGGTGAGCTTCATCAAAGTAAAGAAAAAAGAAAGAAAGAAATGTTTTATTTAACGACACACTCAACACATTGTATTTAAGGTTATATGGCATCAGACATATTATGGTTAAGGACCACACATATACTGAGAAAGGAAACCCGCTGTCGCCACTTCATGGGCTACTCTTTTCAATTGGCAGCAAGGGATCTTTTATATGCACCATCCCACAGACAGATTAGCACATACCACGGCCTTTGATATACCAGTCGTGATGCACTGGCTGGAAAGAGAAATAGCTCAATGGGTCGGTCTACTGACTGAGTTAGATCCCTCCCCATCACCTTTGACAAGGACAGAAACAGTTTTAAGCTACAATCCAGTTTCCAGAACATTCTGGAGAATTTTCACCTCTGCTAAGACACAATTCCTATGGACATATTGCTATGTATGATACGACCCAATGACTTACTGCTGCAGGTTGTGGGTGATATGGAAAGTATGTGACATCAGCCATTTCTTCGGCATCAGCTTCAAAATCAACTGAAACACGTGCCGATGCATCCTGGGATGGACCTTCCTCTTCCTTGATAACAGAATGAGGATATATGCCACTTGAGGTAAGTCTAAAGAATACAAAACAGTAGAAAATGAGAAATTATCTCTGATTACATTATTTGAAGTGGCTATAATAGATTGTAATTATTCAATCTATCTCTTTATTTTCAATATTATATTCAACAATATTCTTTGGAATTCAAACTGTAATTAGCTTAGCCTACATTTGTTTCAAGGATATTTAATTTGATATTTATTATTTCTAATATTTTACTTTTCTTAGTCCATGCTGGAGAAAATATTAATACATAGATACACAAGTAGAACTGATTTCTGTCTCCAATCTAACGACACATCAACCAAATATATTTGTCTTTTTTTCTCTTTTTTTTTTTTTTACCAAAATGTTAATTGAGGTGAAATTATCTATTTGTGGAAAAGAGAGTAATTAAACAGCAATTTGTTTACCATTATTTTCAGGATATAATATTTCATAATATAGTGAAATCCACTTAACTGCACAGCCCCAGTGCACATAAAATTTATGCTAATAACCAGTCTAGCTACTAATCCGTTGCAGACCTATTCTTAGTTTGAATGTTGTAAGAATAAATTAATTTTGTTACAAACCTCCAGTAATATATCTGTGTTACAAATTCTGTTTTATCAGATATGCAGGCTTAGAAGATCAGTTGATTATGCAATATAATTTTTGTAGTTTTAATGGTAAATATTTCTGCGTTGCAATACGATAAGCAAATAATCAATTTATTCTATAAACTGATATGTTATTAAGAGGATTCCACTGTATACACTTTATTAACTAAAAGTCTATATCTGCATTTTCATAATTTTCTAAAGGTATTTATCACACACTTTTTTTTCATGATTTTCTGCAAACAACATTTAATAATATTACATTTTGATACAAATTGCCAGTTTCTTCTTTTATTAATTTAAATGGCAAAAAAACATCCACATTATTAGCCATTTCAATTTTATTCAACTTCTTATGACCCAGCTAAAAATATCTTGACGTTCCAGGTCTGGATACCCGTTCCACGATTCTTGTAGTTTGGTTAATTGTAGTGACTTAGCGCGAGTTTTACGGCTAGCACATGTAAACTTTACAGCCATTCCACAAAGCAACCTTACAGTAGTCGTGTCTCTTTAATGATTAAGATCTTCTTTGTGAAGAAATGCAAATTCAATGGTATCGGACAGAGGGTAAAACGGGTATGACATCATAAATATTAACATTTTGACAAAATTAATTACTCTTATCATTACTGTATAACCCGAACCCTAAACTTAACCTCCCATATCCCATTGACTGTGGTTGCTTTCAATTCCATAGTGCCATACCCAGAAATTTCTTTCTGACAGAAACACTGACAAAGTAACTTTATCAGTTTATTTGCTAAGCAATAATTGCCAAATGCATAAGACATGAGTTATCTCCCATATTTTTGTTTGAAAGTCGTATGGCCTAGGTTTTTCATCAAACGCAGTTTTATAAAAGGTATTAAGTGTATATTAGATCCATTTTTACACAAAAAGTTTGTATCCTTATTAGAAAATCATCATCTCACTGCCACTTCACATCTACGTTAGTGGCTTGGGACTGCCTTATACCAAATGTACACTTTCACCGCAATTTACAACGAAAGTAAGCTACGCTGCTTCATGGAACAGACTGGCGCTCATAGAAAAAGAATTAAGGTCGCGATGGTAGGTATTTATGGCGATAGTAGTGCTAAGATCACTACATGGTACGGGGCCCTAGAAAATAACATCTCAAAATTCCTCGACTTTCCAGCGATTCTACCATCCGCATGCTTTAAAAAACCCACAGACAACAAAAATTATCTTGCTTTTTTTCTTTCTAACCCTTTAAATACCTTTGGAATACTGTATTCTGTGGCTTGATTTTAGGTTTGATATTTTTCTGTGGAGATGTGGAAGGAAAAGATGCGGAGAGAGAAGACCCATCTTTCAGGTGAGTATTGGAATCGTTATGACTTGATTTGTTGGTGCTGCCGTGACCGCCTCCGCCTGGACCTGTGCCCGACGAAGACTTGGCTTGTTGTTCAGCCTTGGCCTTTAAAAGAGCTTCTTTTGCTGCCCGGTGCTCCTTCAGTAGTTCATCAAATGTCTTACTTCGACACTTCACTGCTCTCCTCAAAGACAAGGCATGGGTCTACATGAAATAAAACACAAATAAGTTTTAAATAAAACAAACTCAAATTGAACATGTTTCAATAAAAGTTAAGTGGAAAATATTTTTCGGTACCAATGTCTTCCTTATTTAGTTTATTTTATTTTATTTACTTTATGCCTAAAGAAATAAAGCATATATACAATGAAAAAATATATAGACTTGTAGCAGGGTTTCAACGTAAGAATTTATCACCCACAGCTTTTTTTTTTTAAATTGCCGTGGGTAAAACAGCACACCGATGGCAATTTTGAGCCTGCCTATGGCAAAAAAAATTTAAGTTACATTTGCAGCAAATAAATATGACATAAATGTTATTTGGTTGCATGTACACATATTTCACTGTACAAATATCAAATAATTGAAGATAATCTACACCATTTTGCTGTTATTGATGAGTTTTATCGATGTCAGTAATATTTTTATCTAACAACGTCAATTGTTGTTGGCGTCGTCGTTAACTTTGAGCCCTGTTGTAGCATTTAAACAAATTAAAAAGCATTAATTTTCATATTCCACTAAACAGTAGAGCAGCTAATTGAAAGATGGGTAATTGAAAGATGGGAGTGTGCCGTAAAAGCTAGGCACCGCTTATCACTAAGTGAGCAGTTAAGAGTGTGCACTAAATGTCGTCAAAGGCGGCAGTACTGACATCCTGAGTGTGGAATACACAATAAACATTGTGATGAGATGTTAATAAAAACTAATATTCTTAAAAAATTAAACTAAGTCTATGTGGCAATATAATCATTAGACATTTAAACTCAGTTTTGTTAAGAGTTATGCATACCTTGCAAGTGAGTGACCTTGTGCATTGTTTATTAATATCAGCAATCCAGCAGCCACAATGTTTATCTGGATCAAATTCTCGATCTGCAATTGCAAGAAACTTTGTTTAGATGATAATAAACAAATTAAAATTTAAATATTGTTCAACGATAAACAAATACAGTCGAACTTGGTCTAACGGTCACCTGCCTATAACGGCCACTATAAATTCCCCCCAATGTATTTCCTTTTTTATTTGACCTGTACATAAAGGTCACCTGTCCATAATGGCCAGCGGCCACTATTTTTTACCCAAAATCACAGGTTGAACCTGCTATAACGGTCACAAGATGATCGTCGTGAAGACGTTTTTTTTTTTTTTTTTTTTAATCCTGGTTATGTCTTTACTTTTAGAATCATCTTAAAAATTATAAATTAAATGTGTTCATTTGGCCATGTCTGTAGCTTTGGGTTTATTTTCCGTCAATGTAAAGTTCCACTGTAATTCTCTAATCGTAATTGAAAAACAAACGGACCCTCGGTAACTTCTGTGACACTGAAGAGTAGACGACTTCCCATTGGCTGTACATAATGTAATCTGTATGTATGATCACTCTATTCATTCTCAAGAAACAAAACAAATGAAGTGTTAAGTTAGGTGTCTGATTGTTTCTAGCTAGAGATGATTGGTAAATAAACATGAATTGCTGAAGGCGGCGGTCAGTAAAGATGCCCCATGTTAGGATTATTTAATGACTCATGATCTTATTCAGCTGTAATCAACGGTCATACTCCACTGAGGTGATATGAAACAAACACATGAGTTAAACATGTCACATGGGTAATAACCTTCAATTAAACAAAATATATTCTGAAAGTCAATGTCAGTGTTTGCGAAATGTATTAACGAATACGTCTGCATGCAAAATGCCACCGACAAATCGTACTGCTTTAATGTTAGAACAGAGAATCGACGTTATCAACAAATCTGAGAAAGGCAATTTAAGTGCGCGAAAGATTGCCGATCATTTTGGTGTAGGGCGTTCTCAAATTAATTCAATTTTAAAAAGAAAAGCTGATGTTCTGGCCGATTTTGACACTAATATTTCAGCCGAAAGAAAAAGGCAGAAGAAAGCAACAGTCAATGATGACATAAACAAGCTAGTGTGGGACTGGTTTAAAAATGCGACATCTAGAAGGATAAATTTGAGTGGGCCGTTGATTAAAGAGAAAACACTTAAATTTGCCGAAGATTTGGGTGTTACGTCATTCAAGGCGTCAAATGGGTGGATGGACTCGTTTAAACACTGACATAACATTGTTATGGGCACTATGAGTGGTGAGAGAGGTGATGTCAATAACGCTACTATTATTGACTGGAAGGCAAAGCTTCCGACCGTGTGCGAGGGATACACACCACAGGACATCTTCAACATGGATGAGACAGACCTTTTCTACAGAGATACAACAAAGAGCACGTTCAAAGTTAAAGGAGAGAAATGTGCCGGTGGGAAGTGATCCAAAGAGAGACTGACCATTGCGTTGTGTGCCAGTATGACAGGGGAGAAGCTTCCGCTCTTGTAATAGGGAAATGTAAAAAGCCATGTTGTTTTAAGAAAATAACGCCCAAGGCTCTACCTGTGATATACACAAGTAACCAAAAGGCTTGGATGAACAGTGCTTTGTTTCAGTGGTGGATAGAAAAATTCAACCGAAAAATGAGACATCAGAGTAGAAAAGTGCTCCTGTTTGTTGATAATGCGCCTTCCCACCCAACAGTAGAACTTTCTAATGTTAAACTTGCTTTTCTTCCTCCCAATACAACTTCCAAATCCCAGCCAATGGACCAAGGAAGCATTCAGACCATGAAACTCAAATACAGCAAGCGTCAACTGCAGCATGTTATTTCTGCCATGGAACAAGATGAAAGCAAATGTGGCACACAGTTGTTAAAAGATATTAACATCCTCCAGGCCATTTATTGGATTCACAGTTCCTGGAAAGAAGTGGAATCTTCAACAATTAAAAGGTGTTTTGAAAGGTGTGGATTTCAGTCTGTCGAAGAGAATACATCAAACAGAGACAACAGCGATGAGGACGACGGTGACGACGATGTACCCCTGTCCATCATAGCCAAGTCAAAGGAATTGTTTAGGTTACCATTACATGAAGTTGCTGACTGTGATACACACGTCAAGACGTGTGACGAGCCTGTTGTAGATTGGGCTAGACCTGCATCGGTTCTTTTGAAAGAAATGGATAGCAATGAATCGGGCCAAAGTGATGATAGTGACGAAAATGATGATGGGAGTGATGAAGGCGAGATTGAAAGTAGGAAACAAAAGGTGTGTTCAATAACAGAAGCGGAAAAGTATGTGAGTTACTTGAGAGAGTTTGTTCTATTTCATGGCAGGTGTGACATTCTAAGCGCTACCATGGATATAGAAGAACATGTGTCTTCAATGTGAGTGGAATGCTATGGGAAACAATCCAAAATTGGTGACTTCTTTAAAAAGTGAATAAACAAAATAGGTGTGTTATTTGTGTACTATCATTGTATTGTGTTGTATTGACATGGACAGTCTCATGTAATAAAAAAAAACCTTATTTATAACACGTGTATCTTCTTTTTTTATGACAGTTGTGATATGTTTTAATATATGTGTTCTAATTTTGAACCTGTATATAAGGGTCACCTCTAAATAATGGCCACTTTTGTCAAGTCCTTTGGGTGACCGTTATATACAGGTTTGACTGTAATGAGGAACAAAGTGTGCTGATAAAAAATGCAGGGCTATACTTGTCATTACAATCAAGGAAAAAACAAAAATGTATTTAGCCAACATTTCTCCCCACAAATTACTGAGTTTTAAATAATTTTTCAAATGGGCCAAAATGAGTGAAATTGAATAAAGCAAAATGTTTAGTTTGATCCTTGGAAAATAATTTTTTTGGAATGGAAACATTGTTAGGAGCTTGATCAGAGTCCAGGGACCTAATTCACAAAGGTCTCTTAGGCTCTGCTAGACAACAAAGCATCCTCTTTGCAAGTCTTTTACCATTGCACTGCGAGATCGCAAAGTTGCGAGAGTGTAGTGAATTAGGCCCCAGATATTTATCCAGGCATATGATTGTGTTGATCCGAACACAGGCCCCTTCCCTAAAGGAAGTGGCAATGAAAATTCCCAATTTCTATGTTAAAAATTCTCAATATATATACATATTTCATTAAGTATGTCTGTTCTAATAAATTTAACAGTGTTGTACTGCATCATTAAGTGGCCTAAAAAAAAATCCCAAGTATGATTTACATGAGCTAATTTTCCAAATCCCATCAGACATGGGACACTGTGAAAAAAATCCTGGATAAATCACTGGAAAAAGTGTTGTGAAAAAGTAACTTTAACAAAAAATTGTCATCAAAGAGCACTGAAATAATTTACACATTAAAGAAAATGTTCCAAGAGATTGCTGAAATCTCACCTTTACATGGGAGAAACTTGCGTTCTTTAGGCGATTTCTTATTACTACCACTGCTTCCAGCATTAACGCTGGATGATTGGGAAGAAACCACCGACGTTGACAAAACTGCAGACGATGTTTGTGCCGACAACACAGATGGTGTAACACTGCTGAGAGTTTTCGTCAGTGTAGTAGTTGTTACCGTTGTGGTAGTGAATGTCAGCGTAACAGTCGGCTTGGGTGGGGTAGATACTGGCACGGTAGGACATGACATTGCAGCATTCAAGTGTACAGAACCATTATCCGTTTTGACACTTCCGTTTGTGAGAGATGACTTCTTGCCAGAATCATGATTCACCGAAAGTGTCTTTTTCACATTTACTGATGAATCCGATATTCGCTCAACTTTAACAACTGGCAACGTGTTGGTTTTCTTGAAATTATTTGGCTTTCCACTGTCCGAATGTGACTTGTTTATATGTGACTGGATTGAAGGAGGAGGCAGTTTGAGACTGGCTTTTGTAGGTGGCATGGGGTGAGTGGATAGACTAGCATTGTGTGTGCTATCTTTGGTTGCAGAAACTGACGATGGTGACTTGGAAGGTACATGAGACTGAGAGGTGGATGTATGGCACTTTGCACCCTTCAGGTTTTTATGTCCATGATGATGTTCTGAAAAAGATCAACGAAACACATTAAAGGTAATGTAACAGACCTCACCAAAAACAATTTGAAGTGAATGATTTAAATTATAGGAAGCCATTTACAATATTATCATACTAATATAATAAAATGCAGATGCTAATGCAGGGCTAGCTCTGGCACTTGCCAAATTCACCAATTGTGAATTTTTAAAGCAGTTGGTGAATTTTATTTTAATTTGGTGAAATAATTTCATGTAATAATTGATTTCTGTAATTTTTAAAGTTTAATACTAATAGACAACTTGGCGAAATATTTTGCTCACCCAAAGCTAGCTCTGTACTGGGGAGCTAAAAATTACTGTCCTTAAACGAGTCTCAGGGGAGTGATGGGCAGCGAGGATGATAATTCCCCTTAAATGGCAAGGTCCAATGTAATAAACTGTATCAGAAAGGAAGATTTTTATATAAGGCCATTTTTCATGTACACAGTTTTTGAAGTGGTTCAGGCTCTGCTACTACAAACCATAATGTTCATTAGAAGCCATATAATCAATTTTTGTACATGTTCCTTTTTGCCATCTGCATTGTATACATGAAAAACAGCAACAACAACAAACAACAACACATACACACAAAAAAATAAAAAATAATCAATAAATGGCAAGAAAAAATATGGATATTAAAAACGGTGTTCAATATATTATGATCAATTTTCTTCAAAATATGACCAAAACTTACAAACTGTCATTTTTACTTTATTGTTACCAAAGAGAAGATTAAAATGGCTTCTTTTGTCACTCTATTTAATTAAATGTAATTATTTCAGGGATGACTACACGACAGATTGGTGCTAGATGGTTTCCAGAGATGAGAGTTGTTAGGATCAATCCCACAAGGAGAACACTTATGTTATTTCCCCTTTCACTTAGTGCTTCACAATTCAACACTAGTATGTGCTATCACGTCTGGTAAAAAGCATATAAATCCTTGTGGTTTGTCTTTTTATTCAGAAGCATAATTAAAATATCTAACAACCATTCATTAAACCTTCCTTCATTAATTATAAGGACTGATAGTAAGAAAGAAAAAAAAGAAGCCTATTACCCACCTCTCTTTTTTAAATCACAAGTTTGTAACAGACAGACATAATAAATTATCCCACATTAAACTGCAGGTCACATTCAATTAATTAAACCAGTTGTGCTGTTAAAAGTTGTCGACCCTAGTTTCAGCCCATGAAAATGGACACCAAGTAACTCTAGTCTGTGATGTTGAAAACGGCAAAATACCCCTCGAAAACAAACTAGAGCGTGTCTCTATAACTTACTTTTCAAAGGTATGTGTGTTTTTAAATTATGGAAAAAGCATTTCTCTATTACAAACACCTATTATATGAGGATAACCAAAAACACTCCGGATGTACGGAAATGGATAATGCAAACAATGAAATATAAGTAATGTCTGATTTCAGTTATCAAAAACGGATCCAATAGTGAAAAAATATGCACTAGTGATTAAGTATTAGGGTCTGTCACTTTAATAATGACAATAATACATGACAAAACAGACATATGACAGGCAAGCATATTTCCACAACTTTCTCCAAGTGATCTATATAACTTTTAGGCATGACACGTTGGTCACAAATTTATTTTGAATTTGTTTGCTAAGTGTTTAGTAAACAATGATACTTACAATTGTCAGACACTGAATTTAAGAAATTGTTTTTAGGATTCCATCTCTTAATTTATCACTTCCATCCCATAATCTGAAATTCGGTCGAGCATGAAATGCTCATAAATTATCAGCCTGATTGTGAATGTTTTATCTTGACAAGAAAAAAATGCACACTGAATTTACTCCAGCAATAACTGCTTTTACTAGAATTTATCTGTGAAACTTGGCTTGAGGCCCTGGCACTGGCTCTGGAAACACAAAATATGGAACTTTCATTTTAACTTCTCAGACACTTTCTTTACCTATCATTAAAATAAAAATGTAAAACATTTTGCATTAAAATGTTTTTGTCTCTCTTAGAAATTGTATCAAAGTCACACCAGATGGGTGATAAAACACTGCATAATGTATTTAAAACAATGTAAATAATCATTTACCCATATGTCTTCTGAAGGCTTGAGGTTTGATCACTTGATTGCACTTCTCACAAACAACCAAATAAAACTCATCTTGAGATGGACATATACCAAACAAAGACATATCTGTAAGAAAAAGAAAGAAAGGACCATGACCAAAATAATACATTCAAAATGCACACAATGCATACAAAACAATTTTTTTATAAATAAATCAGGGCTTTAGATTTCAGGTCTTTTTAGTGTAGTAATGTTAATGATAGCTGGTAAAGTGTTGTACATATTCAAAAATGCATTTCCAGTTACTTGAATCTAATTACAGCTTAACATTCCATTGATTTTGAGGTTAGCATGTTTGTAAGTACTTAATTTGGGCTTGCTTATTTTGGGCATACCCTTTATTGCCTCAGTTTTGGTGTGATCTAAAGCCTTAAAATTAAATGAACGTGCTTTACTTTCATAGCATCAACATTTTCTTATCTATTCATGTCATTAAAAATATGACTGGTTAATTACACATTACAACGTAAAATATGTCATGTTTTCCTTCTAACTTTTAAAACTGAAAGACAACTTTTGTTTCAAATTGTTTTTGTAATGAAGTGGTTTAACATGCATAACATGCTTGAAAAGTTCAAAAACTTTTATTGCAGATAATCATCAACATAGTTTAAATAATTGATGACTGGATGTTTAGTAATACCCTCATCATATCTTGCACAGTTCGAGGTAAACAATGACTGGATGTTTTATCATATCCAATAAAGTTTACAATGAAATTTGCAGATTATTTTTAAAGATGAATCTTTTAATGCTACCGTCTACAAATAAAATGTTTTAAAATGCTTTCACAGTTCTAAATCTTTTATACATATATGATAATATCTGATTAATTAACCTTGTTAGTTTTTTGAAGAATTTACACCTAAACAAAAAGTTTATTTTGTTTTATCACAACACTAGATCACATTGATTAATTAATCATCGGCCATTGGATGTCAAACATTTGGTACTTTGACATGTAGTCATCTGAGAAAACTCGCTAAATGTTTTTATTAGCAGCATGGGATCTTTTATATTTCCCACAGACAGGAAAACACATACCAAGGCCTTTGACCAGTTGTGGTGAAATGGTTGGAAAAAACCCAAAACCAATTGAATGGATCCACCAAGGTGAGCAAACCTATATTCAAACTGATAGTTCTTGGGTAACACCTCCATCTGTTTATGTGTGGCACATGTAGGAGTTTGGAATTAAAACTGCTTGAACTTAAGAATTTATCTCCTACAGCAAATTTTAAAAGAACAGCCATGGATTAAACAGCCCACTGACGGCAATTTTAAGCCTGCGTATGGTAATTTTTGTTAAAGGGACATTTGCAGCAAATAAACATGACTAAAAGTTTATTTTGCTGAATGTAGACATATTTCATATGTGCAAATGTTAAATATTGGCAGATAATGTATACCATTGTTACTCTCTACCTATTGATTTCTCAATGAAAGCCGTCAGTGCCATCATTAAGTTTGAGCCCTGTTGATGTAAATATTTTAGGGTAGGATACTGTTGGGAATTGGTTAGAATTTCATCATCAGTTATAATTGGCTGGCACCAACCAATCAATTTTCGATTACACAGTTCGATTACACAAAATTACATGAACAGAAAAAGGAGTTGAATTATAAAAACCATGCACATATTGTTGTGTTCACCAGGATCTAAACCCTACAGATGGATAATTTTACCGTTAATAACTATTTAATATCTTCATATCCTAGTAGAGGACTGATGAAACGTGAAATTTTTTGCTTTTACAAGAATATTAAAAAAATTATTGATTTGTCAATCAGAGTTTCGCAAAACTAGTAGAATTCTGGCAGGTTAGTAAATTTTATTTGGTTCTGGTCCAGCTCGCTAGTCAAATATTTTTTAATTAGCCACTTTTGAATAGTTTTCAAGGAAATACTGTAAATATATAAAACTGGCTAAAACAATTTTCATCTGAATAATTTTTTTCTGAATTCAAATGACTACAATAAGATCATCATTAGCTGTTCAATTTTTTTTTATTAAATTTGAATTCCTACTATTATACATTATCCTATGGTTTGAGACACTAGAAAGTGTATTGATATATATTTAGCAGTCATAAATGTCAGTCTTTATTTAAAAGCAGGGTCAGAAAAATAAATTGAAAAAAAAGAGGAACATTGCGGTATGTAACATTTAACAGGATGAAAGTTAAAAGTTTGTTTTGTTTTATGACACCACTAGAGCACATTGATTTATTTATCATCAGCTATTGGATGACAAACATTTAGTAAATTTGAAATACAGTCTTAAAGAAGAAACCCGTTACACTTTTCCATTAGAAGGGGTCTTTTATATGCACCATCCCATAGACAGGATAGCACATATCATGGCCTTTGATATATACCAGTTGTAGTGCACTGGCTGGAATGAGAATTAGCCCAATGGGCCCACCGATGGGGATCAATCCTTGACCGACGCGAGTGCTTTACCACTGGGCTACACCCTGCTCCCTTTAACGTGATGAAAACAAAAACTGATAATCTATGTGTAATGATTGAATATTATAAATATACATAAGCTTTAAAAGTTGTCTTCTACTTTCTGACACCAATGCATGTATTATAAGTAATTAAAATTATTTACCGTGATTGCATTTAGTTTAGTTTTTTTTTAATTTAAAATTTAAATTCTATTTAACATAAATAGCATGGCTCACAATGGAAAGAATTTTGTTTTAGCCCATTTTCCCATATAGACAGTATTTCCATAGACATTATTTAATAAAAAGGATAATATAAAGATAATTTTATAAGTCACATACTGAATGCTGTAGCCACTTTGTATAAAAATTAGCAACTGGCTAATTTGGCAATGTACTTGGTGAGCCCAGATTTAGTACCTGTCAGTTATTAAAATTGCATGAATTGTGAAAGAAAAATCATGCCTCGACTCCAGAAAATTAACCGTAAGTTACATTAAAACAGGAGATTGTGTACAATCACTGATAAAATGAAGACACTTCTGTATGGTTATTGTTACAGTTACAACTATTTATAAATATGGTCTGTCATTCAACAGAGCGAATGGCAGACTTTCGTTTCTGTGAAGCAATCAAGATTTCAACATTAAACATTTACAGAAAAAGAGTAAAGGTTTTTTTAAAGTAATACCCAATTGTGATAACATTGTTCTGTTGTCATTTTATTTTTATCTTCCTTGAGTATATCAACATAGATATCTAATCGCTATCTGATAAATGAAGGTTTTTTTATAAATATTATTCAGTACCCACAACATAGCCCAACTGTAATGAAGAACACTACAACAGGGCTCTCTATGGGAAATTCAGTCTGGGGATCAATGACTTACAGGTTAATTTTTCAGGTGTCAATTATAGAAAATTGAGGGTCATGGGCTTAAGTTTATATCTTTATAAAGGTTATTTGTATTTGTTTTTAAGCTAATTAAGGATTTGTGTTTAATTTAACAAATATGAAATAAAATTCATTTATTATTGTATTAAAATATCCATTTTATTTACAAGTGTTCTAGTGATTAAGCAGAAAGAAACTGACAGGAATGAATAAAATGTGGAGGGGGTGGGGGGGGGGGGAATAGTTCGATTAAAGTTCATTTTATTTTATTCACATACACAATGTACTGCGATACAGGTCTGTTTTTAAAATAAGAAAAATTATTTGGACTTATTCGTAACTCTATTAGCCATCAATCGAACATGGGAGTTTGGTTTGTAATATAACTTTTTCAGTTCATTTTTTAAAATAAAATAATACAATGTCATAAGCACCAATTATCTGTGGTAAATCTCATCCCGCGCACCTAATGTAATTCGAGAAATTACGGCCGTATTCGGCAATTCATATTTATCACATTGAGCGGTTCTGACTATTGCATATTTTCGTACGTTCATAAAATGTTAGTAAATGATTTCGGAAAATATCCATTCACACAATCGAAACTAACTTTTGTAGCATTTAATAATTTTCCACTAAAAAAATTCAAAGATTTTTTTAGGACAACTGAAAAAAAGGTACTTTTAACAAAACTCAGGTCCTTGCCCATTGTACATCAAATTTGTGATTTCATGCTTATATGACTCTGGCTCCCGGGACATCAAAATCCCTGCTACAACTTCCACTATTTTTATAAGTAGTGCAAACTATAACAAGATAAAAAGTCTTTACTCTCTCTTTTTTCACAAACTGACTGGAAGTAAAAATCAACAAGCATGACTAATTAAATCTTCAACTGAACACAAAATATCAGACGACAGATAATGGTCACACAAAAACAGTATCACAATTCTGATCATATGACAAATAAAAGGTGCAGACCCAAGTTTCAGCCCGTAAAAATGGACACTAAGTTCAATTTACAAAACTTAAACACATCTGGATGAGGTTACAACAGAGTAAAACAAGTAAGTGTGACAATTACACAGTGAAATACCCTTAAAAACAGACTAGAATTCGCATTTTCAAAAATATGAAACATGCATTTTGTGATATTAAAAACTCCAGAATGACCAGGAACACTTTGGATGTACGGAAATGGACAATCTAAACAATAAAATCTTAGTAATTACTGATTTTAGTTAGCAAAAATGTCTCTAATAGTGAAAAATATGCCTTAGTGTTTAACTAGGGTCTGTGCAAATAACTTTTTGTGTAAGTATTAAAAGATTTGGCATACAGTTAAAAAATAATAATCATTTTAAAAGGGATCAATTTTTTTTAATGATTTAATATAATAGGGAATAATCTTTTCTCTTTTTTCTTGCCCACCTCCCCTGTGTAAACAAATGTTCAGCATCAGTATTTTTCATCACTGTAACCGACATGTAACATAAACAACTGTTAAATCAAGCTCTGATAATTCATGCACATTTTTTCATTTTCCCAACATCAGGCCCCGTGTTTATGCCATTCAAATAGCATTATGTTTAAGTCTGAACTTTATTAAAGTCTAGACTTTAAGTTTTATAAGCACAGGCCCTGGTACAATGCAGGAACAAAAAAATGCTACAGCTATCTTGTTTTATTTGATAATGAATCATATCCTTTAACGTCACAGACCCTAATTTCAACATATGAAAATGCAACCCCTGCAATTAAGAAAATGTCCACTGCAAAAAACAAGCAGTAGGAAATTCCACGGCATTGCAGATTGCCGTGGGCAATTACAGGGGTTGAAAATGAAAGAAAGAAAGAAAGAAAGAAATGTTTTATTTAATGACGCACTCAACACATTTTATTTACGGTTATATGGCGTCAGACATATGGTTAAGAACCACACAGATTTTGAGAGGAAACCCGCTGTCGCCACTACATGAGCTACTCTTTCCGATTAGCAGCAAGGGATCTTTTATTTGCGCTTCCCACAGGCAGGATAGCACAAACCATGGCCTTTGTTTATTCAGCAATTCCTTATAAATATATTAGAAACTTTTCATTTTTGGGGGGATATAAAAACAAGGGAAGTGGTAGTGCTCCTCATTAAAATCATTATCTTGGGTGCCAAATAATATATACACTGCCCTTACAAAAACAAAACTGAAGATGGAAATAAAATGAACAATTTGTTTTATCCTACTTCAGGGGATCACTTTACAAAAATCTTGATTGTTTTTCATACATCTGGTATCTTTATTAAAATAATAATATTTAAACTGTTCGGTTCAGCAAAACGAATGACCGTGAATGTCAGACCGACAACATCTCCGGTTCAACTAACGATACATAAAAGATGAATCAGCTTGTATTTCATACCAACTTTTTTGTACCAAATACTCGGGAGCAAAATAAGTGTTATGTTTTTCCACAAAATTGACCAACACACAAAGATATATGGTAACCAACCTTAATTTTTGTTGTTGCTTTTTGTGAGGTTTTTTTTTTTTTTGAAGGGTGGGTGTCATGTGACCACCATCTTTTAATTTTTACCTAGTCAGAACACTGGGTAGGCTTATGTACATTTTTAGAATGATAAAAAATGCATTTCGTGGAAAATTATAAACACAAGCATGACCAAAAACATGTTGGATGTGATAAAATGAATAATGTAAACAATAAAATGCAAATATTTTCTAATCAAAATTACAAATACAGTTCTAGCAGTGAAAAATATGTTGTAGTGTTTAAAACTAGGGTCTGTCACTTTAAAAATACAATAACATGATCCCATCCATACAATGATACATTATTTGTAACTAAGATTTACTGGTATTTTTGTTGCAGTTAAAGCATTATCGACATATTAATTATATTTCCAACTAAATATTTTTGGCATCTGATGTTATACCGACATCTTTTTTTGAGTATATTTGCTCCAATATATTACAACACTGGGACCAGTACAGTAATGTAAGTTTAATCATGTATATATATATATGGAAGCTGTCTTGCACTTGCTATTATATTAGGCTGATCAATGCAGCAATATTAAAAGCCTAAGTATCACAATTTTTTTTTTTAAATATAAAATAATCAACAATAACTACTTTAAATGTAAACTAGTGTCATTTAAAATGTTTTAACACATCATCACATGTAGCCTTTGACATGTCAGAAACGTTGTTATGAGAACAACGATTATCGCAAAATAACTGACCATCGACTATGTATCTTACCATTTCTTCGAAGTTTCATGCTATCGCTTTCACCAGATGTGGTTTCTGGTTGTGTTTTGCTCTTGGAGTCTGAAAATAAATTAAAACATCAAAATATGACACTTGTCATAATAACCAACCTCATCTTAGTTGCGCGAACATCGTGTTTTTGCGTGCGGTTTACCAGTAACTACTTGAATGAATATTACTCATATTAACACACATGAAAAATAAGGACATTTATTTACCGTGTACATCTTCTAAAGACACATGTTCCTCCCATGCTGTCCATGGTTGGCCAGCAAAAAGCGACGGACTTCTGTCCTGGGTCGCCATTTTGTAGTTTCTTGTTGCTTTTTGCCGAACCGTAAATGCCCGAATCTGACATCACAATCGGATTCAAGCGAGTCATTATACTTCCGCTTCCAACTTTCACAAATATAAAAACAAATTTATATACCCAATTGACATACACTTTATTAGTAACTATATGTATGCAATGCAATTATACAATATTGAAATCAATATATTAGACCTTTTTGGGACACTAAATGAAAATAAAAATACAATATAATTCTGATTTGTTGCAAGTGACCCATAAAGTAACATAAAATGGCGGTGTCAGATGGTTAGTTCACGTGCATAAACAATAACATTCCGTATTTTGTACCAGCCATGTACACACACAGCAAATGTATTTTAGAATGGATTCCTCAATTTATATAAATTGATACTGTACAGTTAATTTTGTTATTTTACTTATATTAACTTGGTAAAACCTATATATATATATATGCGACCGCAGTTTTCACTGGATTTATAATTTTATTTTATATTCATAATATTGGGCCTATAGTCTGTCCCATCCTAATACAATAATGTATTTTTTTGGTCAATAATTTCAGTTTGCTTTTACGTAAAGTAAACAAAAATAAAAGTGTTTTGGAAAAAAAAAAATATATAGACGAGACAAGATAATTTTTATTCAGGTCTAGTGTTGTAACGATAAAGTTCATAAACCGGTATACCGCGATAATTGATCAGTTCGATACAAACTGCGGTACAGTTTTGCGTATTGCGATTTTTATACACAATTTTTTTTTCCTTTTATCTTATTTGACTTGAAATAGGCAAACAAACAAAAACCACATCATTTTATTAATTGGTGATGACAGGAAATGTAACAATCGCGTCAAGCGTAGTCGGCTTACTTGTTGGCATACGAAGTGATAGGTCGGTTATACTTGGTTCTAACTTCTAAACAAAACGTGTTAAAAGTCCAATGAAAATAACCAGTTAACGATAATTACAAATAAATGTTTTGTTTCTTACACATTATCATTCATTGTTCATTTACGTTGGAATACGGCTACGGCTATCATCTTCAAAGAAATAAACCAACAAAATAGGAATCACACTTCGCTGTTTTTCACTGAACTCGGAATACTTCGGCCGATCATTCAAAATACCTCGGCTAATAACGTCGGCTCTGGTTCGGTCGATCTGGTGAAACATTGCGACTCAATACGTACATTTCCGTGTCAAGTGAGCAGCAACAGAAAAGCCCGATAGTAAGGATTTCCGAATGTGACAATTTATGAATAGTTTGACACCGTCACACCGGTGTTCTAGTAGACTAGTATTGTGTTAAATAAAAATATGGCCTAAAACATTTTCCCTGACAGCTGAAACTAATAAAGATAATTAAAAAGTTATTCCTTCTGTTTTCATTAAAAAAAAAACCCCATAAATATCAAATTTAAATAATATCAACTATATTGCAATACAGTTTCTTATATCGCAATACGGTTTTGACCGTATTGTTGCACCCCTATAAAGGTCACAGGCCCATAATACAGTCAGAAACTGTTATACATATTTGCACATGTGTAGTCTTTTGACAGTATACTATAGGTATGGTGTTTTGAAGAAAAAAATAAATATATATATATATTTATGCTATTTAGAAAACAGTCAGCTGAAAAAATAAATAACTTGTAGGAAATTCCAGTCCAAAAGGATGTAGAATGTATGTTACATACCCTATATGTAGCTGGTATTCAAAACTAGTGGCACCATGTTTCAAATGTTTCTCAACCGAAATAGTGCAACAAATGGACACACAAACCAAAATTGTATAACCTACCATACTCACTAAATCCCATTTGAAGTACTTGTGTCATTATTAACAAAATAAATCTTCCAGTGACAACCATCAAAAGTCTCCAGCCATTTTAAGTATGCTACATAAAGGGAAGCAACTCGCCATGCACATGAGGAAAACATAACATAACAACGTGAAATTCCATAGTATGAAAAAAGGCATTCCCTGTAAGAAGGATAATAGAATAAAATAAATAATAGTCTGGCATCATGTTCTCGATACATTAAGCAAAAAATCAAAATATAATAACATTACTTACATGAATAATCTTTTACCTTTCTCAAGTCACAGTTTATTGTGAAAAGCAGTGATAATCTCCAAAAATAAATTTTGCCTCCAGAAAACAAGCCACTATGTCGTACAGGCAGAGGTTGAAATGGCCTGTGGCCAGGTCGCCAAATGCAATCAATGTCCCATTTGGACGACTTAAATATAAACAATGGTGTCAGTTGGCCAAATAATATTATTTAGTCAATCTTCTTTAGAGCTATAACATATGAGCCACTATTAATATTTGTATTGCATATATTTATTCCAAATTAAATTCTTACTCGTGGTTCGCTTACTATAATTTGCCAACATCCATTATAATTTTTTGGGCCACCATATTTTTTGGCGAGTTTCAAGTCTGACAGGTGTTTTCTCTATGTTTTGACAAACGTCATGTGTTTTCGATAGTTTCATTGGCTTTCTATTTTTGTTCTTGTTACAATAGTTTACATAAAATTCAACTTTTCAAATTAAAATTATAAAATGTTTGTAACTTGTAAAACATATTGAATAATTTTCAGAACAATAAACAGTTTTAACTGAAAACATATTGATGTTATGTTCTTGTCATAGATTAACGTCTAATCGTTTTGTACTTCGTATCAAGGGCACCAAAATTTGGATTGCCACCTTAAGTACTTTGACAGGGGTACTGAATTGTATATATTTAAAAAAAATCTAAATGCACCAATCTGCCTTTATTTGTACTAAATGTAAATGCACATGTAAACAGGCCCCCATCGGAAATTACTAAAAAGAACTTTACTGTGAATGACATAAGAGGTAACCCTACTGACTGTCTATAAATTTTATTGTTCAGCATAAGGATCATGGGGTAATAGTATATCATCTAACTTTGACAGATCAGATGTCAGCGTAGCAGACGATAACTTTGCAGGGATTTCTGATAACTGAATTTCGCTATGTGAGGCATTTCATTGGTTCAGAAATATTGCAAAATTAGCAAAGATTTATATCATTAACACTATTTATAGTATTATAATTAAAACATAAACTTTGTAGTATTTTCAATATTGAGAGAAAAAAGACACTTTGTTGTTTCTTTTCAGGCTGATAGTAACATAATATCTTGGATAATCTCGCGATACATGCAGTTACAAATGAAGTATCGAAAACATGTTGATTGAAATTGTATGATGGTGCGATTATATGTTCTACCAATGTATGAGCTGATGAGGGGAATTGCAGATGTTTGGCATAGATGGTCACAATAGACTAGCCTCTTTTGTTGTTGGCAAGAAATTACGGGCCTGTTCGATTTGTTGCTATTGGCAAGATCTGGAATGTCGAGGTGGACAGACATGAAATCACCAAAAAGGAAGGGTGGGGTGTGTGTGTGTAATTTTTGGCCAAATAATAATAGTAATAAATTTAATTATCAATATTTTTATTTGTGCTTTTTGGTTATTATTTTTAAGAGGTTCGGAGCCCTGGACTAGTTTCTGATCAATGCTTTTCAAACCTGGTCATCATGTATTCAATTAAAGGTAGGGTCAACTCAAACAAGAGCCTTATGTGTTGGAAAGATGCATACCCGGACCACCAACACATACTGACACTTTAGCAAATGAAAAACGCGTAATTTTAGAGTTAATAAAAAACCATGATTATTCCTGCTAACTGGGGGCAGCCATTTTGTTTCGTTTTTGTGATGATCGGTGGGATAGCTTGGGGCGAAGTGACGTCGGCTCCTGACCATCTCCTGTATGTACAGTGTAAACAAAAGCAGTAATTTTCGACAAGGTGCTTCTCTTTGATCAACCTGACTTGTAAAACAGCATAAATGACGTAATAATATAATAAACTATTTAACTAAATATATTTCAAGTTGCATTAACGGAACAAAATGGGGATTATAGTATTTTTCTCTGTTTAATAATCCAAAGGAAAAAGGTACACTATTACGCCTATTGATATGCTACGCTGGAGCAAAAACGACAACCCACGATACCCAAGTGATAATTTTCTTTTCTTTGGGACTACGTAATTGGTCAGTTCTGTGGTTTTAGATGGATGACCTAATGACCACTCTATCAACTTTATTTCTTATTGTATTTTTTTGTAATGGAGAATGTTCGAGAGGCAGTAGATTTAGGACAAATAATTCACGAGCCCCTTAATGCAACTTCACATAGGAATAGGATCATGATTTATCCCATCCCTAGCCATGCAAGACAGACCCATTCCATGACGTCAGCCCATGCGGAATAAATCTGTCTTGCATGGGCTATGACGTCGTTGAATTTAACATGGGGAGTATTACGGCGTTGGTAATATATGATGAGTTGGTTAGTTTTAGATCAATATTTTGTTATTAAAACTTCATTATAAAAGCTGTCTTGTTAATTTGTAGTGTTAAATTATATTTAACACATTCAACAGATGCAGCAAATATGATAGTGTAGTTTATATATGATAAAACAGTGAAATAAAGAAGTTACATTTTCAGCCATTTTTGTTTGTTCGTGTAAAATAATGGTTGATTTATCGAATGGATGGGAGAAAAAGACTCCATCATATGCGGTAATGTGGGATAGAAATGTGGGAAATGAAAATTTCATGTATTTGGTGTAACATACAATATCATTGGATGATTCAGCACTTACAAACCAATGACACTGTTGGTACTAAATATGACATAATCCTGATTTGGCAAATTTTTATATACAATGACATCACATTCAAAGAGTTTTGTAATTGTTAAATTTGTAATAAAATGTTATTTTAATACAATTCTTTGCAAATTTTAAAAACAAAATAAATAGAACTGGTTTTGAAAATTATGACTGAATAAAATACAAAGTTAATGCAATACTCATAATTGTGTGTAAAGGTTTTTAAATTGTTCCTATATAGGTCTACTCATAGCCGACATGTAAGGATATAAAAAATAAAAGGTTTTTAGATAGAAAAATAGCTGAGGTAATAAAGAGAATAACAAACTGTACCAGTTATAATAACTGCTGACTCGTTTGTTATCCTCTATGCTAATTCTGACACACTTCCTATGAAACATAATAACACACAATTATGATACAGATGACATACATCACTGAAGCTTGTGCTTAACTGTTTTGTCTAAATTTTAATAATCTGGGATTTCGCATCCGTTTTTATACCCCTGTCTATGATGGGTTGTATTATAGTATGGCATTGTCCGTCCGTCCGTCTGTTAACTTTTTCTTGTAGTGAGATACATCCCGCCTATGAGCGTATAACATGGGGGGGGGGGGGGGGGGGGCAAAACCTGAAAATCAGGCAAAAATTATACAGATATTCGAGCAAAATATGCTAACCTGAGACCTTTTTACTATGTATTTCCATCATTCTACCCTCAAAATTAGCTGTAATCCATGTAAAAATGCATAGTGATTCGTTTGCAACCCTATATAGCTGTTTGGTAGTGATGCTAATATGAATAAATGTTGTTATCCAGATTCTGGCATTTTCGTTGAATTTGGACAAAAGCCCCTTTACAAAAATGGAATGCCATACGCCTGTGGTCCCGGCTACTGCAATACACGTATTGGTACATGAACCTTTATTGTATATTTTCAGATGACATTATCAAGCGCCGCCTGCTCATAGATGGAGAAGGTGGCAATGACGACAAGAGGCTAAACAATTTACTAAGAACCTTTGTTAGGTGGTGCAGTTCTCCAGAAGATGAAGATAGGTAAACTAAATACTTGTGTGCATGGGCATCAATCTGGCTTTAAAAGGGGGGGGGGGGAGACGTGTTAGTGTGTGTGTGTGTGCTAAACGAAAAGGGGGGGGGGCATTTATATAGATTGTCCCCTGGCATTGAAAAGTGAGGGGGACGCGTCCCCCGTTCCTCACCGATCGATGCCCATGCCTATGTGCATAGTGAACACATCTAGGTCAAAATTGAATGTATTACATAGTTCTAATCCTTGTTCAAAGTAAGTGAACAAATCAAATGCCATCATGCAACTAGCTCCAAAAAAGAAAAGAAAGAAAGAAACGTTTTATTTAATGACGCACTCAGCACATTTTATTACGGTTATATGGCGTCAGACATGGTTAAGGGCCACACAGATATTGAGAAGAAAACTGCTGTCGCCACTTTATGCACTACTCTTTTCGATTATTAGCAAGGAATCTTTTATATGCACGATCCCACAGACAGGGTAGTACATACCACAGACTTTGATATACTAGGCATGGTGCACTGGCTGGAATGAGAAATAGCCCAATGGGTCCACCGACGGGGATCGATCCCAGACTGACCGTGAATCGAGCAAGCACTTTACCACTGGGGTACATCCCGTCTCTAGCTCCAAAAATGACATGTTCCAGTGGTTAGAAGGCCAGCTTATCTCAATCTGTATAGTCAACCATTCACCCTTCATCCCCATGCCTGTTACAAGGAAGTGGGGCAGGATTTAGCTCAGTTGTTTGAGTGCTCGCTTGAGGTGCTTGCATCGCAAAATCAAACCACCTCTGGATCCATTCAATTGATTGGGTTCTTTCTCATTCAAATCAGTGTACAACATGTGGTCAAAGGCCCCTGGGGGTATTTGCTTTCCTATCTGTGGGAAAATGCAAATAAAAGATCCCTTGCTGCTAATGGGTTTCCTCTGATGAATATGTGTCAGAATTAAGACTATATCTTAAAATTACAAAATGTTTGACATCCAATAACCGATGATTAATTAATCAGTGTGCTCTAGTGGTGTCGTTAAACAAAACAAACTTTCATTACAAGAAGTAGCGGACTTGCCCCATCCTTTCCTAAGCTATCTGAATCCCATTGTACTGTTTCAGTTAAAGCATGCAGTCAATTTATTTCAATTTCTGTATCAGTTTAGGTTTAGTCATCATTTTGTTGGATGTTTTGTTGTTGTTATTTAAATGAGTTATTTATATTAGTTACGTTATTTGGTTTCAGTGACATGGCTTATCACCGGATGATGGCTACACTTGCTCAGTGCGAGTTTGTCATGGAGAAGTCTCTGCTTGTTTCTGAAATGAACCTCAAAGAACAAGAAAACTATGAAAAACTCAGTAGAGATATAGGTTTGCAAAATCTGATTTAAAAAAAAAAATTGGGGGGAGGGGGGTGCTACTTGCTTGCGCAGAATCATACAGGGAAATTAAATTTAATATTATTGTACAGTTATTTACTCATCTTTTTCTACTTTATTATTCTGCATCATATCTCCCAAGACAAAATTATGTTGTACTTTTGTTCTAATATTCTATTGAAAAATTTCCAGTTGGTATTCTGCTATTGCCGACTTCTTATTGTAATTTGAGAACAAAGCATTTAACCTCTTTTAATATTTTATCAATATATACAAAAAATGTCCATTGTTATGTGAAATCACAATCTAATTAAAATTAGCTCCACTATTACATGTGGATCTAACAGCAGCCATTTGGCGCTCATGTCCACCAATTAAAACCTTACTTGCAGAATCATGCCAGTGATTTGAAAATAATTTGAAAACATTTCGAATTATCCTGAGGGTATACGACATATTTCATGTGAATTACGAAGGTTTTGATTGGTGGACATGAGCTCCAGCTGGCTGCTGTTAGATCCACATGTAATAGTGGAGCTAATTTTAATTAGATTGGTGAAATCATGAAGTCAGATGTGAGAGACAAAGCACAATTAAAATATTTTGTTTTGTATTTTAGCTCACTTTTTGTTGTTGTTGATAGATTATGTTATAGGTTGACTCTTAGTATACTTTTTTGTTTTATCTAGCTGATAAAATACAACAGGCTGCAACTAACATTGCTGAATGTAAACAAGAACTGCAGCAGGCAAAAAGAATACGGAAAAATAGACAAGGTAAGATGCATGTAAATTCAACACATTTGATTTAGATTTTCAGTTTCAGAAGTTTTACATAACATATATGAACACTGAAGGCATAGAAGGGTGTGACTAGTTTAGATATAATAATTAATAATTAAAAGTATAATGTCCTTTTTGATATTTGTATAGATTCATTATTATTAATACTTAACACTATAGTGTATTAAGTGGAAAACAATTTGGGGTGTAGTTTTGTGCATCCAGTTTAAAAAAAAAAAAAAAAAGTGTTTTGGAGCTGGGTTTTGGTGGGGGGTTTTGAGGGATGGTGAATAAAAGAATGCTTATTGATGCCAAGGTATATACAAATATCAGTGGCGGATCCAGAAAATCCATTTAGGGGGGCCCCAGTGACATGAGGCGGAATGCCAATGGAACTTTGGAGGAGGTTTGGAGGGGATCTTAAAAATTAAAAAAAAAAAATTAATATATAATAAAGTTATAACTGTTGCAAAATTTAGGGGGTGGGCTCCTGGGGCCCCCCCTAGATCCTCCTCTGAATATAAACAATATGTGACTGCAGAATTTGCATTACTTTAAAGCCAGATTAAGAAATGAAATTCCAAGAATGTTTTTGGTTTTATTGTGAAGGTAAACATCTATGTCAGGGGTTTAAGCTCCAAAACTATTAGCAATTGGGGAAAATTTGATCAAAACATATAGCCAAATTAATGTAGAAATGTATTTATTTGACATTTCTGGTGAACCATGTCGTGTTAAAGGTCAAGGCGTTCTGAATGAACTCTAAAATGGGGTATAAAATAGTCTGAAGTTGTCTGAATGTGTCGGCAAATACACAGGCAAATAAAGAGTGAGCTAATGAACATGGTGGTAGATTGACAAACAGCATATGATTTTCAAATTAGCTTTTTAGTAATTTAGTCATGAAATTACTTCAACTTTGGCATTTGGTGGAAATAAGCTTACACCCTCGTGTTACAATGGATCCCTGCTCACTGTGGCATACCAGGAAATGAAAATGCAGATAGACTGGCAAAACCGGGTGCAGCTAAAGAACAGGAGGATGACTGGGTGACATACGAAGAGATGAAATCCCATATTAAATCTATCTATAGACCTCCCAAACAAACCAGTGATTATTACCTGCTGTCCCATCAGGAACAGGTCATCATTTTCCGACTAAGGACTGGACACAACAGGCTGAACCAACATGCATAAGAGGTTCCGGCTGGTACCTTCTTCCATGTGCTCCTATGGAGAAGCAGAACAGACAACCGAACATGTCATCCAAGACTGCATAAACCTTCAGCAGCTGAGGGAGACTACCTGGACAACTACAACAACTCTCCAGAAGAAGCTGTATGGCACAAGAAGTGATCTACAGAGAACATTATCGTTCATTGTCACTGCTGGCTCGATGTGTAGTCAACAAGCGAACGAAAAGAAGCTTATGCCCTGCTATGTCAGTGGTGTCATGTTAATTTTTGCTCATTTCACCTATGTAGTTCGTCCCATTAATTCTCATATACATTCAGCAATATTTCACTGAGACAAATTGTTCAGGTAACCAAAGTAAACATTTATAATGTAATGTTATGGCTGTAGTTTCATTTATATGACACAAAACTATTGCTATTGTTTTTCAGAATATGATGCCCTGGCTAAAATTATTCAACAACACCCAGACAGACAAGAAACTACAAAGTATGTGTATATACAAAGTCTATGGTTTTGTGGCTCCTAGTGCTAAACTTGGAGAAAACTCATTAAAATAGATCTGATGTAATGGTTACAAATAAAGCTATCCCACAAGCCTTGATGCCGTAAAGATGTTGCTGAAAATTTCCACAAATTGGTTCTTGGTATTACAAAAAATTGATCCAAGCTTGACAACTGAACTAATGTAAATGTTGCCAATCTGGATTTGTGTGTAATAAACTCCGACATAAAAAAAATATCAATCAAGGTTGTGTGGGTTTTTAAAGAAAGAAATATTCCAAAAATATATGTAACCAGTTGTCTCACATTTTAATATAGTGATATTTACTTTAATTTCCTTTTAAATTTTTATTCTATACATGTTTTTTAAAAAACATATTGCAGTGTTTGTGAATTATCATAATACATTTTTACTTAGGTGTATCACATATGTGAGTAGAAAAATCCAGAGGATCAAGTTTTTAAGACATCAATGATTTTTTTACTTATGTATCTTTACAAAGGCATTCTTAAGCCACACAATACCGTCTATATTTAAAAGTTCACTTTTTGTTTTCTTACAGACAGTTACAAGCCCTGGATAAGGAGCTCACCTCATTGGCTGAAACTAAAGAGTCACTAGAAGGAAAGGTATGTTGTGTGTCAGAGGGCGTACATCTTGTTTTTCTGTCTTGACAAATATTCACTCCCACTGGAACCCATATTAAGAACTTAAAGAAAATTCATTAAAAAACTTTTTTTTATAAATATCTTCTTGTGAATCGCGAGTACTTTATGGAAGATGGGGTTTGGTTCCTTGTGTCTTACGAATACAATGAACAAATGTTTCAACCTTTAACAGAGTTTATGCAAGTGATGGAAATCTTTAAAGTTATGAAGGAATTTGCAAATGTCATTTTACAGGCCTGGAATGCCATGGAAATTTTTATATAGTCAAGAAAGATGAAAACAAATTTTCCTCCATTAAAACAACCCATAAATTGGGGCAATCAACATACAAAGTTAATATTATCACTGAAAATCATCAAAATGGTCATGGTAAATGCCTATGAAAGTCATGGAATTTTGTCGATGACAAAGTATATGAACTTTGTTTAATCAGTGTTTTATTTTCTTCCTGCAGTGTTTTGAATATTTTGACTAGATAACAAACACCATACATAATAGGTTTAAGTTTAGGATCGATTCCCGTCGGTGGGCCCATTGGGTTATTTCTCATTACAGCCAGTGCACCACGAATGTGTACGGAAGGCTGTGGTATGTTATCATGTCTGTAGGATGGTGCACATAAAAGATCCCTTGCTACTAATGAAAAAAAATTAGCAGGTTTCCTCTCTTAGACTATGTCAGAATTAACCAATGTTTGACAGCCAATAGATCCGTGTGCTCTAGTGGTGGTGTTAAACAAAACAAACTTATATTCTAGCAGTTACTGTTTTCTCTTTTTGACAATTTTTCTTTATTTTCAGCTTGACCTAAGAAGAAAACAATTTCTAGTTTTGATCACTGCCATTCATGAGCTACAAAGGATATTAGAAGGTAAAATCAGATTATTTTCTGCTCATTATTTGACAAAGCCCCCATATTCATTATCTCCCTTTAATACTCACACGCTTGCCCCCGATGTGTTTTATTTCTTCTCCTGAAAGATGTTTTAATAGTGAAATTTTTATTTAAGCCAACATATACTATAAATTAATCTTATTAAAAACAAGTTTTAATGTTATGAATCATGATTATGTTATATGAAATATACCTGTTTAATTGAACATCTTTTATGGAGACATTTTGAAAGATTTGGATTAAGCTTGTGCCTTTGATGGGTCTGCTTCATACCACTTACCTCTGGACAGGTTAAAATAAGGACTCGTGCACTTTCCTATAGATTTTTTACTAAATGTTTACTTCAATTCTGCAGAGTGAACAATAAACAATTGTCAACAAATCTGGAAAATTTTACAGGGTCTTGAAAAGCAGGGGGTTACTGAGAGTCTTTCATTAAGTAACACTTTCTGGGTGGTGCTAAAATGTGGAATTCTAGGTCTTTACATTCTGAATTTAATTAAAAGCAATGGGTACATTTGGTAATAAATGTTTTTGGGTTGTTTTCAATTTGTTACAGAGGATGAAAAAGAAGCAATGGAAACCTGATACACGTTTCATAAGGCTCAAGCAGAATGTTGCAGTTTATTGTGGAGATATACATTGGTACAGTCTGTTTTAATCTCGGACACCTGTGCAGATGGAATTCCAATTTGTTATCGAGAACTTTTAGAACAAAATTTGTAAGTTATTGATGGTTCAGTAAATAAGTGTATTTTATTGGTACGATTGTTCGAAAGAAACTTACAATTTGTTCCACAAATTTATACAAATAAATCAGGGAAATGTCTGAATGTCTTGAAGAACTTTGACCTTCAAAATTTACCTTCCTGCTTAGTGCCTAAAAGATAAAAGAGGAAGCTGAAATCGGATAGAATTTTTTTTTCATTTTGTATCAAATTAGGAATAGGCATATTTAACATTTTAAAGTTTGTTTTGTTTAATGACACCACTAGAGAACATTGGTTTATTAATGGATGTCAAACCTTTGGTAATTGCGACACCGATTTTCCATTAGTAGCAAGGGGTCTTTTATATGTATTTTCCCATAGACAGGACATGCCACAGCCTTTGGTATACCAGTCGTGGGTCACTGGTTGGGACGGCAAAACGTCCAATCAGAGAATTGGTTCACCGAGCAGAAATGAGCACTCTACAGACTGAGCTAGATCCCGCCCACATTTTAAAGTATGGCTAGTTTGTGTCCAACATTGGGTTATTTTGATACTTGGTCTAGCGAGGAACTCCGTTTCTACTACATAAGCTACTCTTACTGAACAACAGTGAGAGATCATTTTCCTACTGACAGGACATCACAAATGACGATATCTGTGTACCATTTGTGGGGCACTGGTTGGACTTCGGGTGGGGGGAACCCAACGGGCTCACTGAAGGCAGTCGATCATATAGCACCTCAGGAATGACTACCACTTCAGCATGGTTATACCCCTAACCCATTATATATTCATTATCAGAATTGTTATTTTATTTGTTGTCATAATGATACAATAACTGAACTATAGTCATCCCAGTAGTCAAAATTATTTATCACTTTTTTGACGAACAGTATTCTTCATTTATCATTATGTGTAAAGTGTATTTTGTGACTATACCTGCATTGACTTAAAAGTTACAAAATATGCAGATAATCTATTTTAAATCCAAATAAAATTATTCAAATCCTTATGGTTTCATAGTCTTTGTTTCAGACTTGAATTGTATATATGGATCTTTACTTGGTGCGCACAATCTTGAAAAGTTTTGAATATTGATGAGGGGCCTAGAAAATGACATTGGGTCCGAAAGTACTTGACAAGTCTTAATGAAAAATATGAAATAAATAAATCGTGGTTTGTACAGGATAAAAAAAAAATTCAAGGACTTTTCCAGGTCCATTTCTCAATTTTCAAAGTGCCTTAAAAAGACTTGATTTTGAATTAAATATTTTAAGAATGTTCATTAAAATGAATTAAAATGTAACTGGAAAGAATTTTGGGAGAAATTCTGGATTACAAAATACAGATTGACAATCAGTCCATGAAATCTGAATTTATCCGTTTATTTCAGTCGGGTTTGTTTCAGTGTTTACACAACTGCAAAAAAGATACACAGTAACAGCCATGTGCACATATAATCGGCCATGTTACCATTGTGTGAAATAGGTCAGAATTTCATTTATACGTTGTAATTTTCACGGTGATGAGACCTTGAAAACTGAGAAATGGACTTGAAAAGTCCTTGAATTTTTTTTATTATCCTTATGAACCACAATTTATTTATTTCATATTTTTCGTTGAGACTTTTGTCGTCTTGAATTTTGTGGGTTTATTTGTTAAACATAAAACCAAAGTATACCTCATTTGTAGCAATTGCATCTCCATTCTCAGTTATTTTGTATCCTAACAAACAAATCAGATTCCCCCCCCCCCCCCCAATTCATCATTCATCCGGTAAAAAGATAAAAAACAAGAATGCAGTTTGGTTTACCATAAAATATAAGCGATGGTGAGAAAAAGTACTGGAGCCAATTGCGACTAGCGCATCCACCTGTCGTATGTTTACATGTTTGGCATCTATTTCACACAGAAAATTACATCTTTACGGAAGTTGGATCATTATAAGGATGAGAAGAAAAGGAAATATGTGTACTTCAAACTGTAGTAGTAATACTAGCAAAACTAGGTTTACAATGTTTAGGTAATTGAACAAATTGCTCACAACTGCATCCCAACATTGACCATCATCAGATATCTGCACCTCTATACAAATATGGTCTTCTTCATAGCTAAATAACTGATATTACATGGCATCATGTCCATAGAAGATTAATCCATTGGTATTATGGAAAAACCTGGGCAATTGTATGGAGCAAATATTATTTGAGAGACTTTGTTCAAGTATGATGTATAAATTTGGAAGTGGATTACTTTTAACACTAGTTAACAGATCTGCTACCGTTTCAGGTGATGAAAAAAATTCAAGTTGCTATAAAAAACCTAATTCATCCCTGTGAAGTCACACAATTTGAACTCTGATTGTGGAAATCAACCCCACAATTAAATTAACATGTATGTCATAAACAGATGGAGCACTGCATCAAATAAACATGCAATTTATGCCTAATACACGATGTTGGTGATAATAATGCAAAATCGGAAATCACAGATTAATATTTAATATGTGTATTTCGCTTAATGCCAGCCTATCACTAAATCATTACGGTGGCTGCTGAGAGGATTTCGTCATTTTTGGTGTTTAGTAAATATTCTTTGCAATTTTAACCTTTCTTTTTTTTTCATTAAAGATGCATTCTAAGAGTACTCCTATCCCGGGCCTCCCAACAAATATTCACAATATCTAAATTCAAGGGTAATAACTCGTCAAAAATTGGCAAATCTCTGTGGAAGTCGAACTCGACCTGTAATTCTACATGTTAAACCTATACACAAAATTTTAGCTCAACATCTTCGAGGAAATCCAGAAAATGTATATGTGAAATAGAGACAGACAAATGGAGACAAAATCTATAAATCCCCTGGTTAGATCAGAGTGAAAATGAGAAATAGTTCTTAATTTGGAAGTAATGGTTAAACATTTAGGGCCATATTTACGAAGCTTGTTTTTCATAAACGCAGGTGTTTAAGCATTGTAAATGTATGTAGTTACACGCATGTAAGATATAAACAGAATTAATAATGCACTCAAGAATGCACTCAAGTGTGAAAATCATTCACTCGCCCTTTTGGGGCTCATTGAATTATTTTTCACAAATCCACACTTACTCGTACATTCTCCACTATACAACATTTACGTGCAGACAACATAAATCACGGATTATGCTATTTGTAAACATAAATTAACTACAAATAAATATCAAGCCATTTTCCTTGTTGAGTAATGCTTTATTTCGTTTTTATTTCCTTGCTACAATAAAGCCTAAGGTCAACCAATAAAACCTTTCCCATGCACACTCCATACATTCATTGTGAAAAATGTAATATATTTTTAAAAAATGATGAAATATGACCCAAGCAGCTGTTTTGATTTAGCAGGTTATATTAATGTTTGTCTTTCACATCCCAAAAATAGATATCACTACTTAGTAGCGACTCTCTTAACCAATCACGCCTGATAAGATGATCAGTATAGCCAAGACTGCATTCAGCACACAGGTTTTGTCACAAGCACTCGCCGATGATTTGACTGGTTCCTGCCCTGCCACATTCACTTTAAATTGAAAACAGGCCCGAAATGAGCATTTTATAATGCCATGGAATACTTGCATTGACTGAACACAGACCAGGTGTGTTAATATGCCAAAATATGCATAAATTAACACAAAAAGATCTGATCTAAAAAACCATGTGACATGGATGGGTGCTTTATTCATTTGACCAGACTGTCCCATTCAGAACTAAAATTTGACAAATGAAATGACCTAATTAATTTCCACATAGGTCAATGGTATAAAAGTCCACTTTATGGTTCCTATTATCAAGTTTCTATTTATTATAGGTTTGTACAGCTAGTTCAACACTCTGGCAACTTGAATATGTCGAGAATGTTCGAGCACTTTGTAAACCAATTTTGATATAGGTCATTGGAATAAGTCTTAATACAGTTACCAAGTTTCCAAGTATTCCAGCTACTGTAGAAGCTTACCAACATCTGGAAAAGCTTGGATGTGTTGGTACTGTTCCAAGCACTTAAATACCCGTTCAAATATCTATGAATTAAGCTTTTTCTGTTTGTCATGCACACATATTACAATTATACATTTGGGATCTGTAAAATGTTCTCTTGGGTATTTCTAGGCATCAAGAAATCTTATGCCTTTTTGCGTGAAGTTGAGGTACACTGAAAAATAGAAAAATCATTCCTTAATGTAATGCATTTAGAATAAACAATTCACAGATTAAGCGTATTCAATTTTCATGGGTGTTTCGACTGACATAAAACAAAGTTGTGCCATCTTACTGATGAAAGTAATAACACGCCACCATTTATGTTCTAAAGAATAGCAACTTGGCAGTGGGAACATTGTATGTTATCAAGAATAGCACAGAAAGCCCTGATGTGATGGGGAGATTCATCTCATAAATCCACTGCTTTCCTCTACTTGACAACATTCAGTACTAGACAACAACAAACTGTTTCAGGAACAGTGTATGGCACAGTGTTCACAAGACAAGCCATTTTCAGGCTACTGTTTTAGCCGATTTATTGTCATTGTGTTCAAAGGCCTTGAGTGACACTGCAACAACTAATCCAATTGGTTTCTCGCTCACCATGATGGGGTAGTATTAGCCAATCGTCTCATTCGTCTGAAAGAGAAAGAAAAAATCCAGCAAATTAAAAACCACATAATAACATTCAGCTACTTATTTATTTTTATTACACTATTTAAAGGCAGAGATCTATTAATTTACCCCTACTGGCCTCGGTGGCGGCGTCATTAAACCATCGACATAAGGCTGGTACCGGTACGCACCCAGAGCAAGTTTTAACAACTCGATGGGTAGGTGTATGACCCTACACTACACCCTCTTCTCTCTCTCACTAACCACTGACAACCCACTGTCCTGGACAGACCAGATAGCTGAGGTGTGTGCCCAGGACAGCGTGCTTGAACATGAATTGAATATAAGAATGAAAATAAGTTGAAATGAAAAAAATTAATTAAATTACCCAAAGAAATAACTCCTGAAAACATACACATTTAATTTTTGCACAAATATTTAACTAGCTACAGTTGTAACACTACATTTGTTATCTATCTATGGTTTAGTATAACATTTAATTAGGGCTTTTAAGACATTAAATTAAATTTTTAAATACAACAATTGTTTACTCTTTAAAGCAAGCGGCTTAAGATATTTGTCAAATGGTTTACCGGGGTATTGATTGCAAGTGTTAGCTTTGTCTTTAGTTGCTCAACTGCCATGCGACCATGATTTTATAACAGTGAGAACTTGTTAAAAGATAAAAAGGGAAAAAAACTTGCATCTTATCAAAATGTTTAGTGTTCTTTTTAAAGTAATGTTTCTATCCTTGTGACCAGAAATGTGCTTCCATTAAAAAGTGTTACAAACGACATGAAAGTCTACCCACCTTGTGTTTCTATCCTGATCTCGTATCTTTTTCTCCATCTCGGCATCCGTCAGAGTCTCAAGGAATGGACACCATTGGTCAGCCTCATTCTGGTTCCGGATTGCAATCTCAACAATTGGCAAAGGAGCTTCACTGAAAATATCCCCCAATCACTTCATTGTAAATACATACCCATCACTGTACAATAAATAGAGGATAATAAACAAGTTAACAGTTATTATCAAGTTTATTTCCCCTAGTGAAATAGTTCACTTGTCATGAGCTTTAGCGATTATTTCACAAGGGACATAAATTTGATAACTGGTAACGAGTTTGTTATTCTATTAATTACTCCAGCCATTGTTTTGTTGTCTAAAAGCCTTTATTTTCAAAATATACACATGTATATAGAAATGATGTTCTGAGTATTGCTATAACTTTGTATTTTAAACATGTTCACAGTTAAGTTAAAAAAAAAAAGTTCTATGCATTCAGTTATAAATCAGTAATGAATTGCATTAAAATAGCACTTTATTACAAATATAACAGTGAAAATGGAAATATGTAAATGCAAACTCTTTAAACTATGTGGTGACGTTTCATTTAGTGATGTCATGTTTAGTACCGACAAGGTCATTGGTTTGTAAGCATCATACTGTCCAATAGTATTGTATGCTACACCAATGAAAAAACATGATAAATATTTTCCCCATTATGGCTGATTGCAAAACTAGTTATGTAATAAGTAAATATTAAACTTGCCAGATGTCACTTATGAGGCATTTCTGTAGATTAATCACTGAATTAAAATTAATAAGAAAATTTAAACTATATTGATTTTCTTTAATTTGACAGAACTTGGGATTGGTCAACATGGAGTCAATTATACAAACAGATATCTTATTTAACATGGTTACAGATTATTACGTTTTGTTTCGGAAAAATGCAAGAAATGGAGGATTCGTCACAAGTATTTTTTAATATGGAAAATATCAACCGAGTCTACGTTAATCAGTATTTGTTGAGGCTCTGCCGAGACAAATACCGATTAACTAGAGGAGGTTAATATTTTACATATTAAAAAACATGAGTAGCGAATTCTATTTATCCTATAACACTTTTAAAATAACATTTAAATTCAATTTTTAGTAAATTACAGTACTAAAGTCGCCTCCATCGGTAATATGACGTCGTCACCATTAGCACAAATTAGTTTAACGTCACGCATTTTAACTAAATATTTGAAAACGTTACGCTCGGGTATACAGGTCTTGTTGGCTTGTAAGCTAATGACCCATCCACATTACCTAGATACCTTCCAAATTTGCATACCATTATTGACGGGTTAAAGTAAATTATCCCATGGGTTTATGATATGGATATCATGGGTAAGTTATAGGATAAATGTAAATATTACATTGTTAGCCGCAAAGAAATAAATGTTGGGACAACTTTAAAAACGACTTTTTTTTTTTAAATGTTATACTGGGATCACCAAATAATAAGGTACAGTCATCTCCACTTATTTGCACATCAGTTCATAGCATAATTCGGTAAATAGACTATTTTCACCCAACACGGAACCATTTGCCCTTATAACACTACAAAACATCCGGTTAATTGCACTGACTACAGGCTATATATCGGTTATTTGCACATAAAAATAACTTATTTTTCTTTTTGTGCTAAATTAATGTCACAAATTACTGAGAAGTCTAGCAAACTTTGGCAAAAAAACTCAAATAAATAACCGATTAATCTGTTTTGTTTGTGCTCACTGTGTGGTAAGCCGACTGTAATCGATATTTACTACTACTGGTGAATCACAATACCAGACTACAAGATTTAAGAATGACATAATTAAGTTGAATAAACCTAATGTTTTGTTTGCAATATACTGCTGTTAATCAGAGGCAATCTCAATAACAGGTAACTCTCCGCCTGTACGCTTGTACGTATGCGCACTCAACAACATCGGCTGCAAACCACTGACAGTGAAAAATTACCGAGTTCATTAACTGGATTCCTTGACATTTCAAATGACACGAACATTGATGTAAATAAAATGTTATATGATATGTTTTTTTTTTTTAATTAAATGCTATGTATTAAGTTTTTAACAGAATAAATGTCTATACTGATTTTATTTATTATTTGTTTTACTTAGTATTAATTGTACATCTGTAATATGGGTTGGAAGTTTACTAGGGCGAGCAAAGGGGTGGGTGGGGAGTGAGACATGCTTCCCGGAAAATGTAGCGGAAAAAAAATGACTGGTGGGGGAGGTCGTCAAAAAACAAACATAACAAAGACCGTTATTTATGGATCGTCCCTACGTTTCTGCTATATTGTTAGACACCAATCAGTCGGACCTCACCATGAAGGTCAGTCAATTGTGTTAGAACGGTCATGCATGCAATGCAGACTGCTGGAACTGATAACAACTCACTAGCCGAGCTTAACTTTAATTGCTTAACAATAGCAAAGTCATTATTTGGGGATCACAAATAATACCAAAGCTTACCATATCTTTTGTGGTGGAAAGAACACCATACCAGCAAATTCATACAAGTTCATGTAATTCTATGGTACGGTGCATTCAGTCGATCAACAGCCCGGTAATTCCGGAAACTGACATCATTTTGTTAACACGTGCACTGATGAAACGTGAACTTTTTGATGATTCTGTTGTTTCAAGTTTATCTCATTAACTACATGGCTAATACACTTTGTTTACACTAATGGATGGTCAGTATTTTTTTTTAATGCACGAAGTTTGTGTTTTTAGAAAACGACGCCCAGTAACAACAGGTAACAGAGGTTTTTGTTTTAAAATGATTTCTGGTCTGGCAGATTAAAACAAAAACGTCATGCTAATTATATATATCGATAGATATATATTTTTTTACATTTATATATATCCAACTGCATGTGACATGTGTTAACTATAATAGTTCCGGTATGAAGTACCGCATTGTGCTAGACTGTCTCCCATACCACTTTGTAGTTGGATGGCTGTTACAAAGTGAAAGTCGGTTCTCTATCGGTTAATTGACTAACCCGGTTAATTGCATAAAATCGAGCAGCACCGAGGGTATGCAAATAAACGGGTTTGACTGTACTTATATTTGTTCGGGGGAATATCCCATTAGTTGAGGTCAGGCTAAGTTGAAAAGACATTAACCTGGCTACGTATGTCTGCATTTTCTGTTGTAGATGTCTTGCAAAAGACAATAGCAAGTACATTTAAGTAAATATTCTACTGAAAAGTGTTTTTTTGTAACATCATATGACTTCCGTATTGTTACCTGAAAGCGTACGTGCGTTGATGCCAGCTCAGTTGTCCTCGAATGCTGTAAGCTATTGCTGTGACAAATTCACCACCTAGTCCTGTAAAAAATATCACCATAGTTGATTGTATGACATGGCTGTATTTTTTTAATTTAAAAGATTTTACAACAGTCTGTACCAAGTACAAGTCAAGAATTGCTGGTTTATAATTTCTGTAGTGAATATAGAGAATAATACATGAGTGGCCGTTAGATACCATTTATCTCACAACGAGTTGTTTTAAAAGGTATCTAACAAGCAAAAGCAAGTTTGATACGTTTTTAAACGAGTTGTGAGATAAATGGTATCTAATGGACACGAATGTATTATTCTATTTCTTACATATCCTCAAAAACCAGGTTTTAAGCAAATTTTAACATCTTTTTCGACTAAAAGATATTTACAACCCTTTGCAATTGTAGCTGACTTACATGTCACAGACACATGATTGTCAGGTTAACTATACGTCACAGTGTAATCTATTTTTAATGTTGTTTTTCATTGGATATATGGCATTGGTAACCTGGTCATCACCTAGGAGCAGCTAGTCGTATGTCTTAAAATTGTTAACACACATACATGTGTAAACAGGGTATGTGTTATAAATAACGCATGGTGTTTTTACCAATGGGTGTGTAAGATAATAAAATATTCCAGAATGTAGGGAAATTATTAAGAAATACTGATTTAGCTTGGTGATAGAGCATCATCTTGAGGTCTGAATACTTAATTCAGTATATCCATTGTTTGCATTCCAGCTAATGCTTCACACAAATCCTACACAAAATTTGTTTGTGCAAAGGCAAAGATCTTGAGGTCAAGAAATGAATCCATGACATAATTTCCTCTAAAACTACTATGCTTATCTCAACCCTGGTTCGCTCTCTTCAACAGCAATGTAATGGAAGTTTTACTGAATGTCTTTTTGTTTATTGGATTAAAAAGGTAAACTTTGTCTTCTCTTACATTGTAGACCATGTATACTCTGTATGCTTAAAAACACTATAGCAGTTCACCAAACAATGTATTGGAATGCTTGTACTACAATACGGTTAGTTCTTCATAACATTCAATAACTTACTATTAATGGCCACTCATTTTAATCTGAGAGAGAAAGCTTACGAGTAACTGTTGAACGTAACTTACCCAATTCAGCACAAAGCTTGGTTGAAAACTGCTCAGGACTGTTTTCTGAATCTGACATGTCCCATTCAAATTGATCCACTAATGAAATATTACCCACATGAATATTTAACTGAAATTAAAAATACTACAATCAGACCACAATGGTTAACTAGATCACAATAACATCAATAAGCTAAATTTTGGAATGTTTTTTTTTTTTTTATCACATCAGCCAACCACGTTTTGGATTATGACACACAAATCTGGTAACATAGGTTAAGTTTCGAATTTTCATATTCTTTTTCACAAACATAAAGGCTGATGATTTGTTGTTTAAGCAAAGCATGACACATTTTCAAAACTACAAAAGAAAAATTTGGAGTTTTACCCTTTTTAAAAAACAATAATACATAAAATTAAACATAAAACCATCAACGCTTAGCAAAAATGTGGAGTCTGTTCACAGCCAATCCTTTTTTAAAAATCTTAAAAGAAAAAAAAGAGTAAAGTTGTATAATGTTTAAAATACTTTTAAAATAATTCTCTGGTCCAGTGATTCGGGGGTTACGTCTGACGGGTATGCCTCTATCTGCTGTCGGATTGCCTGTGAGATTGCCGACACAAAGTTGAGTGGGTTCAGATCCAAATCATCACACAACACTTCAGCAAACTGCTCAGGGGTAATCAACGTTTCTGAAAAGATGACGAATTGTAAAAAAAGAAAAGAAACAGTCCTAAGAATATACATTTCATACCTTACAAAATCAAAATAATACCGCTCAAGGTAAAAATAATACAGTTTAAAAAACGTATCTAGGATTTGAAAAGAAAAGGAAAGGAATGTTTGTTAAGTGATATCTCGGCTTATTTTAAACTACAGCCATTTGTTTTCTTATATATGGCAATATTGATACTTAGTCTAGATAGCGAGAGAGAAAAACCTCTTGTTGCCACAGTGATATACAAGAAAAATCACTGACAACAGAATAGTGTTGTGAGGTGGCAAGTTTAGTCGACATCCAAAAAATGGCTTTAAAGAAATATTGCACTTCAGTTCCAAATATTTTAAAGACAATGTAAACCAAAACAGATTAGTCCAATGTTCAAAGTGCCGATATGACCTCCCAAAATAAGCATTTGTACATGGCCAAGGTTACATGTTAATAGCATATTCAAGAATGATGCACCACAGAAAGAAACCAACAGAGGAGGATCTGTTCTAAATGTTTATATGTCAAGACCTAGGCACTAAAAACTGTTAAATATTGCTGCTGGTTTTTAAACATACCATTTTTGTTCCATGTAAAACAATCTCGTAACTTCTGCCCATCAAACTCCATGTCGAGTCTAATAGGAACTAGACATTCAGACTGAGCTGCATTTTCATGGATCTGGGCTGGGTTAGTATCATCAAAACTAAAAACACATTATAAACATGCATCAAACACGGAACACTCAGTGTGAGATCAAATATACATGTACATATCTGTAACTCATAAACAGCTGGTTTACATAAAAGTTCTAGATAATAAATTACATGATGTAAAAAAAAAAAGAGAAGCAAAAACAATACATGGAGGAGACAAGACTTTTATTCTCATCTCACCAACTATTATATATATATTTTTATGTTGGTCTATACTCTTAGTATACATCCATTATACCACATAAAATCTGAAAAGACCACAAACAACACTATAGTGCACAGCTCTGGTTCCAATCTTAAAGAAATTGAAAATGGCCTTTAATAATTTCATAACAAAACCAATCACTTTTAATTACAGATGAATCCCATTGGCTCGAACCCCTTCAGTGCTCGAGAAAGTGTTCAACCCATCGAGTAGTTCGACCTAACCATTCGGTCAGTAATGTGTAAGTGTAAGTGTAACTTGGGACTTAATTTTTTGTTCAAGCATTGTGGTGTATTCAACCCTTCTGAGTTCGACCCAGTGAGATTCTACTTTATTTTTAAAAAAAGGTCTGACCACCAATGTTAGTTAAAATGGTTTGTACAGTGTAAGCGTCTTTTTTCTTTACCACAGAGGGAATGTTCTGACTTTGTTCTTGCTGAGTCGGTTTCTGTTTATAGGAGTTGAACACGGAACAGCATCTAAATGGTGAGAGCTGCTCGGTACTGTTGGAACCCAGGTGCTTCTCTTCTGCTTAGTTTCTCTGTGACAAAAAATAATATTTTTATTATTTATACACATTTATTACTGATATTTCCCCCTCCATGTTATAAATTATATTCCAATGTTTACATGTACCCACAATCGCTAAATTACAGACCCTTTTTAAAAAGGAAACAATATATTTTAGAAATTTTATCTAATGACTATTTATTAATCTAATTAATGTAAACATTAAAGGTGTCATTTTCAACTTAAAGTATAGGCCATATTACCTCAATTGTTGTTAAAATGGATAGTATTGTCTAGTAAAAAAAAATACACAACAACCGACACCCACCCCCCCCCCCCCCCCACCAAAAATGTAAGATCTTTAATAAGCTGAACCATGGCTTCTGCCATCAAACTGACAACTTGGCATTATAGACATGATAAATTAAAACCTAACAAACAGCTAACTAATGACATTAATAGAGACGATAGAAATTTATGAATGCAACCTTTCAATGGTACATGTAGTACCAAATTATTATTAATGCTTGAGCCATAACCTCATAAGATACCAATAATTATTTGCAACATTCAATTAACGATTGTGTTATTATTTTTATGTTCATCGGGGTATGAACAAAAAAAAACATCCACAAGTTGAGTGAATCGGCAAAGCCGTTCTCACAAAGTTTGAGGATGATTTTTTTTGTCATTCCCAGATGAACATAAAAGAAATAACAGACAATACTTATAATTAAATTTGAATCATATTTGCTAATAATAACACTAAATGTTCATATTTTATTTTCAATTATGTTTAGATTCTTAAACAATAACACCAATATAAAGTGATGTCATCAGATATGACATTCCCATGACGTTATTTTTACTATCATCGAGAAATGAACAAACTCACATTGCTACAGCTGGACCAATGGGATAAAGTTATATTGTAATGAAATTCATTCAGAATGTAATGGAAATTTAACTATTATGAAATGTATTCAGAATTTTTAATTTATTAGTAGTTCTCGGATAGTTTCCAAGGGATTTTGAGATTTTGTTAAATGATAGAAATCTGAAATTGATATAAAACCAGTCTTAACACAACCATTTCCTAATAATTTTAGAGAAAAATGGGACATTCTGAACACCGATAAATAAACACATGATAAACATGCATTCTTTCAAAGGACTGCATCTTCCTGTTTCTGTTCAACCAAAAACAAACTACAAACCTCGGAAAGGATATATCACTGCCTAAAGAAACAGCTTTGTATTTATCGTCGTTTCCCTCAAATATCTCGTCAACCTCGGCCGCTTTGAGCAGTGTGATGTTTGTAGCCAAGGAGTGCTGACCGAAACCTGCAAAAACTATTGTCTCCTGATTTGAACGACACAATTCACACAGACAACACAGGACACCACTGAAGCCATTCCGACTGAATGCGTAACATGTGGAAAGTAGGGGCTCGTCAAATGGGGCCCACTTAAACCGTACACACCCAGTAATTAATATAAACATGGAAAGCAAACAACATGCTGCACACAAAACAGGACGCCACAATAAACATGAAACCTTGATTAGTCATTTATTTTAGCAAACTTATAGCCTTCAGCATGCATCTAATCTATGACAGTAAATGTTTATAGAATCCAAAATTATTTTCATATTCAAATATTTCTGTGAGATGTCATTCGATATACTTTAAAATGATGTCAGTCTAAATTATAACATTGAATTTCGCAAATATGTCAATATTTAAAATTTTTAAGTAACCTCAAGTCAGTTCACATAACATAATTTTCCTCCAGGAAACCGATTGTTTACTTACCGCTATGTGAATTACATTAAATTTGTCTAATCTAATCAATTACCTCAAATTTGCATAGAAATTAGGTATCTTCTGAATTTTGTAATTTATAATTTCAGAACGTTTAAACTGATTGGCAGTTAGTATGAACTTAAAATTGCATCACCGACAAAAATAATGATTCATGTGAATTAATTAGTATGCCCTGCTGAAACACGAAGCTATTTAACTCTAGTAGACAAAATGATAAACATTATATGCAAGTATTACCCACTGAATGTTTTATTTTTATTAAACTATTTTAAAATGCATTCTCCATCATTTAGAATTCAATTTTTTTATTAATAAAGCACCTGTATGTAACAAGTTTAAGACAATGGTTATGACTTAATCTTGCAAATCAACATGGTTTTTTGAAATCTCTACAAAACACATTGCAAGTTTTTATTTCAAAAACCATTTTAGTAAAACACACTAAAAAATTGTATTTAAATACATGTACTGCCTTCAAAGTCAATGCATGCTTGGCCTGTCGGTCACCACAATCACCAATTGTGATAAAAATATAACAGTGGCGTCAAAATAATCAATGTGGCAAATGTCTGTGTCGATGTTTTTTTTAAATAATCCAGTAACAAAAAATAATTTCAACCTTATCTAATCTTCTGATCTGTCTGGCCACGTTATTGAATCTCCGACTGGACAAATAATGCATGAATTTGTGTTATTGTTCTTTGCTACATGCAGACTTCTGGTCATTGTTATATAAACATAATCCAGCACCAGACACCTGAGCACATTGCATATTGTCAGAGCGCTTGACTTCAGATTCTGACGAGTTCCATTTAATAGTGTTCCCCTTTCTTGTCCGCTCTCATGGCAAAACAAAAGCATCACCAATTAGGCTCGACAAATATGGCATCTTACTGTTGACCTGCATGGAACACAATGTCCCTTTGCTATAACCCGTTGTATAATTCTGAATCAAAAATATTATTGGTAGTAAATCTTATTATTTGATAGTCATTGGGAGTAAATTAAAAAAAAAAATTCCAACCATTTTATTTCAGCCGAACCGTTCAAAATTAGCATCCAAATCACCTAAATATTTCAACCAGATGCCAAAATTAATAAAAATCATTTGTCTTAATTGTACTGAGAAACATTGCAAAACCAGACTGCCTTCTCTTTCATTTACATCTGAAACCAACTTGGCTGCAGTGCTCATTTTGGGATAAAAAAAAATTTGCTTGAGCAGGAAGGTTTTTGGGGTTCGAAAACCCTCCCTGCTCAAGCAAATTGTTTAAAAATATATATATTTTCTGAGGGAGCATGATGACTTGACCCCATTATAAACGTTGGTCGACAGTCTAGACATCCCCCTCCTTGCTAAGCTTCCTGCACATGTGCCTGCTGACGATAAACTAATACAGTATTATTATATAAGATTAATGTGTCATGTATTTGATGTAATAAAATATAAAAATACTAAATGACATGTTTTGTTTTAGGCCTAAATAAAAAAAGAGCCGGCCCTAATTAATTTTTGGATGCATTAATTTCTCAATTTATCCTAATTTTCCTGCACCAATATGTAGTTTGAAAGAGTATATATACATAGCATTTTATGTGGACCCATGGATGGTGAATGTAATTGAACAAAAAAGCTGACAGGTTCCTAGATGAATGTGCTTGAAATGTTTATATATCTGCCATGTATTTGATGTAATACATATAAAAGTACAAAAAGACATGGTTTTTTTTAAACTGATTGTGTTGTAAAATAAATGTGGCAATTTCTTTTTTAAAGTGGCTACAAAATTCTGAAAATGGCGATTTTTTTCATGACCAAGGCCGACCACTGCAAAGTATTTTACAAACCAAGATAAAGCCTGCCTGAATCACTTGAAGATTTCTATGAATGCCATGCATATACATGTATGTACACATATTCAACAAAGCATGCAACTGTTACATGCAAACACACATGCTTGTTCATTTAATAAATATACATCTCCCATTTTTGTTGTTTTATTAACTGGGTAATGCTATACAGGTTTACATGTATGTTTTATCACCTACTTTGCTAAGTCAAACAAATAATGTGGTGCGTCTCATTAAATATACAATACATTTTTTTTCTTCTTGTTTTTTCCCCCACATTCACCACCTCTTCACTAAAATTACAAATCAAACCAGTCATCTTTAATCAAAAACCTACCAAATGTAGTTCTTTTTTTAAAAACTCTATATCTATACATGTATTCCAGTTCTTTGCACCTGCCCATAGCCAAATTAGCTAGTTGTTATATAATGTTAATTTTATTTTGTATACAAAGTAGCTTCAACATCTAGAATTTGATTAATATATATATATTTTTTTAAATTAGCCATTTTGTAATATTTTCAAATACTCTCCAAATCTGAAAACTGGTATGGGTGTATGGATACTACTGCTGACGTTATGATACATGATACCCTTGCTTGTGTATCGAATTACAATTTGACCATGTATCGATTCCTATTTTAATTTCATATTGATTTACCAACACCAATTCACACTGAGATGTACTTATTGGTAAGTTATTTCCTTCAAGTAAAAGCAGTGAAGTGGACAGAGAATATGCACCTGCTTAAGTCAATATGTTTATGATGTGGTGTTTCAACATTAAAACTGTTTAATCAGTGTTTCACTTTTATCATGTTAATTTCTTATTTTTAAATCACTTCACCTAAATTTCATCTTCTTGTTTTACTGGGAAAACACTGTGACTCCGGTATCAAGATACGTATCGTATAGTGGGTCATGTATCGTAATACATATCATATTGTAAGATAGGTGTATCATAATACCCCTAAAATTGTCTAAAACTAAATTATTCCCTGTGGCTGTTTAAATGCATTTATATACTAATTGCATATCAGTAGCAGATTCATATGGTAATTCTGGGAGTGTGCACCCCTCCAGAGCATCGTGATGTAATTAATGTATTGTATTATAACACATTCATGAACAAATTAATGGCAAGTATCATTTTCTGAATTGCACCTCATCCCAACAAAAATCAGTGATTCTAGTGATCAAAGCATCACATAATAAGCTATCTCACAGCATTAACTATTTATAGACTCCCTAATTAAAGCATGAACGTATAATTTTATTAATATTAACACAACTTTTTTAACATTAAAACTAATAAAAGCATGTAAATAAAGTAATAATTAATTTACCTATATTAGCAATTTTCTTTCGTTCATCCACTGTGACCAGTCTTCTCCACATAGAGGGATATTTCTTATAGAGTGACCCACGAAACAATCGTAAATAGTTACCAACCTGAAAAATTAAAAGGAAAAAATATTAATTTTTATTTTATAAAATTAGGAAAGACTTTTGTTTGTGAAGGGGACAATATTTTAAAATGTTAGGTAACAACCGGATGTCGGGTAAAATGATTTTTCCCTAGATAACTAATTTTATCATATAATATCTTATATTTTCAGTGCAATCAAAGTATGTGATATTTTTCAGATCACATACTTTAAGAATTTGATAACTTTGCAAATTAGATATAAATTAATCGAGGTCACGGCACTAGGTTTATTAACATTTAAACAAACGTACTAGGGTGACATTCCATAATTGACATATGCAGTCATAGTCATCAAATAAAAAAACATTTTAACAGCAATTTTATACTGAATGCTGTCCAGCATTCAGAAAACAGTTCAGAAAACACTTGTTTAACAGTTCAGAAAACACTTGTTTATTTTGATGTAAGGACATCCAAAACGATATCATTCGAGTTTGACATCATTTCCATTCAAAAAGACACTGCGCCACATCTTCCTATGTCATTTGAATATCCAGTAATGGCAGACTGGAATTAAAGTTGCGTGTACAGTTTATAAAATACAATGTATTAAGCGTGAGATTATATGATAAAGAGATTTTTACCCTCGTGTGTTTTGGTATCGTCAATATCATATATTAGGAATAAAAATAATGTAATAAAATAATAAAATGTTTATTCCTAATATATGTTATTGACGATACTGAAAAAACACTCGGGTAATAACCTCTATATATTATTTTGTAAACCAGTGAATAATCTAACAGTAACATATGCACTACCTGGGCTAAGTCTTGGTGAGCAGAACAGTTATTCATTAACATTTTTAAATTGCTGAAACAGTTATTTCCAAACAAAATATTGATTATACATGAAATTATTTCACCAAATAGACATCCGTCCCTTGCCGAATTGGATGGTATCGAGGGTATATATAAATTGGGGGGCATGATCGACAATTGTCATGAGTGTCGTGAGTAGCTTCGTAAAAGCTGTGAATCTCTAGCGACTAACGTACATATTTCGTATAAGATGTCAAAATGGCTGCAAAAAACGGTCTACTAAAGTTTACATCGGAATGGTTTAAGACCAAAAGCAGTGAAACATTAACTTAGACGAAGTCTCTGGAGCCGCCAGTCAATTGTATTTTAACAGTGCAAAATTAAAAGATTCATACAATAAAATTAACTTTAGTGGAATGTGTTTTCTACTTTTAACATTTAGAATTATAGTTAAATATTCAAGCAGATTTACCAGTGATGTTTAATTCTCCACATGTATCAGTATTTAAAATTTAATAAAATATGCCTCCCCTTCCCCCTAAAAAATACCCTAACTCACAGACCTTTATCACAGCTCTATTTTCCCCTTATCGTTTCATTTAAAAAAGAGTCATACAACTACTAATCAATGTTACATGTCTATCCACAAATTATTTATTGATGTATTTATTATTTTATTTTATTTTCACTATCATTTATATCAGATACATACAACTTCACTTGAAATAATATCTGATATTTACAAAGTTTTAAAACATATATGAGCTGTCACACGCGAAAACCTACAACTACAAAGTTTGACATCACATGTAAATGCAAAAGTAAAAGTTGACATGCTGTTTGCGTTACGTTGAAGAATTTAGAAGATGACATCTTCTTCTTTACTTGAAGATCAGTTTGAACTAAACATAGATCTGTATGTACAATAGTGTTTGGTTACTATTTTGTATTTTGTACCTGAGAACATTGGTCGAGATCGTTAGCGATACCATCAGTACTTTGATACACATATACAAGCATGGGGAGAAGTCCTATATATTGATATGGTATGCAAGTATCACACGTTTTTATAACGTACATGATTATACATAACAAAGTTCAGCAACTTTTCCAGAGTGGTAGACCCATGCAACCCAATACGATCCTAATTTGATGTTTGGTCTAACTTATGAATATTGTATATAACTTCAGTCCCGTAGACAGCATGATTAGTGAGGGTGGGATCGAAATTTCCTGTAAACGGAACTCATCAAATGCGAGTGCCAAAGGCACGGAGCTGTAGACCGAGGAGGAGGGGGGAGGGGGGGGGGGGGGGGGGGAGGGAGAGAGAGAGAGAGAGAAGAGAGAAGGAGGGGAGAGAGAAGGAGGGGGTTCCCCCAGATTTATATATATATATATATATATATATATATAAAAAGAACACCATGTCAGACAATGAGATGACGCCGGTTACACTGAAGAATAATAAACTTTTGTTATACGTTAACAAGTTGCAGTAAGTTGTGGTATGCATGTAAAATGGGGCCTGGTCACAGAGCCACGACAAGAAACCGTTTGTTTTCAGTCATACCATTGTATTTATAATAAATGATACATGGCATACTTCTCACATCCCACAAACAGGATAGCATACACGACGTCCTTTCATGGATCACTGGTTGGGACTAGAAATAATCAAACAGGCCCACTGAGGAGGATCGAACCTTCAGCAAATGGAACCTCAGACAGACATTCTTGCTACGTTATCCCAGTCATTTGGGGACAAGGACATTTATATATAAAATCCTTCTCTTTTTTTTCCATCTGATCGGAACTCTCAATCATGCGTGGAGGGATTGTCCAATACCCCGATCCCCCCCTGGCTACGGGCCTGACATGGTACTTAATATGTTTGCTTCAAACATTCAAACGAAGTACCTTATGACTGGTACCTTATGACTGTACATAATAAACCCATATGAGTTTATAATAAAGAGACCATCCTGAGTTTGTAGCTATATTATCAAGCTGTCGGCTAGTCTAATCTGTCTAAACTTACATATTTCTTAGGTTAAATAATCTTGCTTCGAAGTTAAAAGCTGTATATGCATTACAGTTACATTTCTGACCATTTTCAGGTCGGTAGCAACCGAGAAGTCGGAGGGGGGACTACAGCCCCGGTTTAAAATGTGGCTTTTGCCCCCCCCCCCCCAAATAGACTGTGTCCCTCCACTACAGATTGTGCCCCCTCCCCTCCCCCAAATCCAGATATCGTTCCTACGGGCCTGGTTCTAATGTTCTATATACCATAGCTCAAATTTCATATGTATCATTTAATTTTATTCCAAATACCGAACAAAATTTTGAATAAACTGGTGAAAAGAAATCCAGACAAGAATCCTAAATGTATTTATCTGTATAATGCTTTATAAATATTTAAATCATGTTAAATACAATAAATATCTGCATACATACATGCGCACACACATTAATATTATTTCAAACTATATCCGATATTTATTGCGTACGAATCCGAACCAATGGTTTGTCGGGCATTAACAACCAAATATTTCGTGATAAGCAATAATTCACAAATGTCTCCAATAAGTCTTGTTGGATGTAAACAGAATTTTCGGGTTCCCTACTGATAGAATAATTAATCATGGAGATATTCACATTCCTATTGCGTGGCCTCCCATTGTCTATGCGCCCCAACTTGTCCACAGGTCTAAATCATTTCATTATTTCAAGAAACTGTTTTTTTTTTTAAAGAATAAAAGAATGTATTCAGTGGAACATTTTCACTGTTGCCATTACCTCTAGCCTATATAATAAGAATGACAATAATAACACTGTAATTTAAAGTTGTAAAGTAACAACTTTGCAATTGTTTAATTATTACATTCTATTTGGAAATAAAATAATTATGTTATATCATAAAAATAATTATCTTGAATCATGCATACAAATTTTATTATTATACATACAAATTATATATTTTGTAGCCCACATCATAATTATTATAATATTAATAATTAGCTTATGTTAAATTTATAATTAATATTACCTGAAAATTATATCAACAAAAATATTCTGGCCAACCTGCCTCTAGTCAGGTCGCCTCGACATACAAGCTATACGGAAACACATCGGTAATAAATATAGATTGTATTAATTCAGATTCCTGTTGTTTGTTTCTCTTATATGACAACCCAAGCTGCTATAATACTCATAAGACATGCTGCAACTATGTGTTAGCTACAGAAAATAAATGACAATATGCAAGGCATGCAAAATGTTAATATAATAATTTTATTCTATGTAAAACAGTGATCACTAAGGCTTTGCTTCACCCCCAAAGACCCGGATGATCAGTAATTAGGCCGCATGACGTCACACCGGTTCCGAAAATAGGATCAGTGATTTTAAAAATTTACTAGACACATTTAAAAATTCACAAGCCCTACTTTACTCTAAGTTAATACAATTTTACAGTAATAATCAGATATGTCACCTAAAGAGGGAGAAAGAGCTTAAAAACACAAACACTGAGGAGTTGGTGTGAGGGCAGATTCTATGATTCACTATGATGTCGATACCATCACTGTACCATTTATGTAGAGAACATTAAAAGCCTTGGTTTGTCAAGTGAGCAGAAGGGTTTACCTATTTTTGTTTTCCGAACATACCAGGATAAAAATTGACCGAATGCAGCCACTTGACCTAGGCCGAAAAAAAATTATTACTTGTTTCCTATTACATGCTGGAAAAATATAGGGTAGGTAGGTAGGAAAAACATTTTATTTTGGAAAATAATTTTATTTATGGATATTAAATAAAGGTGTTGACTACCGGTATCCAAAATAACCTCTGCATGTATAGAAATGCATTATGCAAACCAACAATACTATTCATCACAGTGTTTCCCCTAGAAATGAAATAAGGCACGGTAAAGTGACGTTTTAGTAGCATATTTTATGTGCAGTTTTAAATATAAGGGCTTTTTTTTTCATTATACAATTTTCAAAAGGACAAAAACCGTATGGCCATTTTATGTTCTATATCTATTTCATAACTTAATTTAAAAAAGGAAATATGTAGTGCTATCCACATAGGTGTGTTTAAAGGCTTCTTTTTACATGGGCAACTTATAAATTTATAAAAGACAAGGCATTTTGATTTTGAGGGCAACATGGTGCTAACCTATCTGTGGGAGAGTAGGCCTACATACAAAAGACCCCTTGCTGTTTAATAATAGGCAGAAGGTTTACTCTCATACTAACACTTAACTTCTGTACTGGTCCAGGACAGACTTGGTTGAACCTTAATTGGATAGAAACCAGTAAATAGGTTATAACAATTTCTTTTAATGAAAACTGAAAAGAAGGGTTCTATATTTATCTGTCCAACAATAACATTAAAAAAATATTATTGCCACACAACTGCTCGGCAAACTGCTGCACACAGCCACATTCATGAATATGACGTCACGTTTTCTTTCTAGTCAACATGAACTTTTTTAGCGGAAACCCGTGAAGTTCCCAGTGACCACTTACAAAAAATAACGAAACGCATCAAGATCTTACTGACATATTTAATCATTTGATTTGGCAGTAAACTCCATCATTATCGGTAAACATTCCCTCACCTAGTTTATCAGAAGGTCACTAAATTTCTATACGGCCAGTTTGTCGCTGGAGTAAATCATTAAATATAGTTATTATTATTATTATTATTATTATTATTAATAGGAACACCTTGCTACGCTAGATGTAGAGTAAATCGGAAAAGATGGCATATATTCGTGAAAACAATTTTCCGACTCTTCGCCCGATATCTCACAAAAGTTTACGAACTTCAATGTGAAGGGAAGTAACTCCATCAATCAACTGTTAGAATAAAACATTTCGTGGCTAACGGGTTGACAATAAAACTAAATTTGCGACAGTAAAACCACCGATATACGTCCGCAAATCGGAAAACACAGTAGGGTTATCCCCTAAATGACACCAAATTAGTGCTTGTGATAGTTTTGGAATGTTTTCATGGAAATCGTTGTTATATTAAAAAAACATTTTTGGATATACAAAAAAAGTTTTAAGATCGGCAGGTTCAAATTAGGGTCGGTTGGGTAACCGGAAACAAACAATATTTTATGATATGCCTTATCGCTGAACACCGATTATAAAGATGAACTCAAAGGCTGTTCATTTTCAGCAGTGGTATTCAAATGAATTTACTAAGCAGATTTCCCCAAGTTGAAGATATCAAAAGTAAAGTGTGTTTTATTTAACGACGCCACTAGAGCACATTGATTTTTTTATCTTATCATCGGCTATTGGACATCAAACATATGGTCATTCTGACACTGTTTTTTAGAGGAAATCCGCTGTCGCCACATAGGCTACTCTTTTATGACAGGCAGCAAGGGATCTTTTATTTGCGCTCCCCACAGGCAGGATAGCACAAACCATGGAATTTTGTTGAACCAGTTATGGATCACTGGTCGGTACAAGTGGTTTACACCTACCCATTGAGCCTTGCGGAGCACTCACTCAGGGTTTGGAGTCGGTATCTGGATTAAAAATCCCATGTCTCGACTGGGATCCGAACCCAGTACCTACCAGCCTATAGACCGATGGCCTAACCATGACTCCACCAAGTGAAGATATCGAAGGCAAAGTTGACTTTTTGAAAATTTGTGTTGATTTACAAACCAGCCACATGAAGCCAATCAACGCCATGAGGCTGATTCATTAACAGGAATGAGTGTCAGTAAAGAGAGACATGCTTGCGAGTCGGTTCCGCAAAGCTGGTCGTATGGACAGCAGGTGAGAAGCACTTTGTTGTCCTAATTCTATTTTGGAACATTAACATGAAGAGTAGTCCATAAAAAAGTAAAATGGCAGACGGTGAAAAATTGCATGTGTTTTGTCCTAGAATATCTTAGCGAAGTCTATATTTAAGTAATATGGTTTTAGTCTAAAATGTGGAATGTTTTTATTGTAAGGTGGGTTTTTTAATGATTTATGTTTGGACAAAATGTGGAGAAAATCTAACAGTAATTAAAGGTAGGAGAGTAAATTATCATACCATCAAGTAATGTAATTACGAGACCATAAGGTTTGACTTCACGAGAAGGACCAAATATTGAAATTAACAGCAATACAAATGTCACCTACCAGGGAACATTTTCGCTACACAAGTTTCAGAGATCGCTACACAATTATAAAACATTAAACAGATACTGCTAATTAATTTTCAGTTGACCAGAAATATCGCTAATCAAGATTTTGAAAACTAAATATTCCCTGCCTACCTACACTTATATATGTTTATGGTACTGTAAAATACAAATAAAGTTCATTGGAACACTGTTGTTATCAATAAAAACATTTCAAACACAGTGTCCTTAAAAAATATGGTGCCCGAACAGTGTACATGTATTGTAAACTCAAATTGAGAGTGAACATTGCAAGTCTAGCACTTCTAGAATTGTTATAAAATCCACTAGCCATGGGATCAGTAATTTAAAATTTTTACTAGCCACAATTAAAAATTCACTAGTCCTACTTTACTTTAAGTAAATACAATTTTACTTATAGTAACAATCACATATGTCACCTAAAGAGAGAGATAGAGCTTAAAAACACTAAGAATGGGGGGGGGGGGGGGGGGGGGGGGGGGGGGGGGGCAGGATAGGCAGGATATTCATATTTACAGTCTAGACTTAAATGCAGCATCTGACAACTTTTTGTTCACTAGCCGTTGGGCATGGCTGTAGTAGTTATTTACTAGCCCAACATTGAATATCACTAGCCATGGGAGTGGGGCTACCATAATGTAGAAGCTCTGCAATTGTATCACTTTTTATTAAGTCACATCCAAATAGATGTTACTTAAAAGTAAATATTTAGTTTCTGGTGCATTTTAATTATAACTTCCTTGTATATCATTAAAGACAGTCCTTCAATGAATAATGGAACTGCATAAACTTTTAAAATGTACGAACTGGGGGAAAGCTAAGAAGCAGCATTAAACAAGATTAACATGAAGAGTAGTCCATAAAAAAGCTAAGAAGCTCTTAGAGGAGCAGATAGTAGTTTAATATCACGAAAGGCAACATTTCGGGGAATTGAATCTAATCACAAGTCACCATTCAGTGATTTACTTCATGTTTATTGCGTAAGACACACATCTCTGTTAGTACCCATTTAATTAATTCATTGTAGTTTTAACCTTCTGAATATGGCAGGTGAGGTATATCATACACAGTACATTCACTCATTAATATTTCCCCGCTGTTTTGCACATGGCACTGACCAGAAATAATAATACAACAACACTAATTAATCTTAATATTAATAATGGCCAGTTTAGTATTTGCATGAAAAATATCTGGACATTTTATTTGTTGAAAAAGTGGTTTTAGGCAACAAAGGCGGAACATCGCAGTAATTTTCAGGAATTGATAGCCGACTGTGACAGCTTAGTTAATTGGTCTATTCTTTTTAATTGCCTCCACCGGTGATTCCTGATTGGCAGGTAGGTAACAAGACATGGCAATTAATTACTGCCGTCTATATACAAAAGCATGTACCGGTATTATTAACATCACAGAACTGACCAATTACGTAGTCCCAAAGAAAAGAAAATTATCACTTGGGTATCATGGGTGGTCGCTTTTGCTCCAACGTAGCCTACCAATAGACCTAATAATATGCATTTTTCTTTGGATTTTTTTAAGTGACAAAAATACTATAACGATATTTTGTTCTGTTAATGCAAATTGAAATATATTTTGTTAAAAATAGTTCATTATATTATCAAGTCATTTATGTTGTTTTACAAGTCAGGTTGATCAAAGTGATGCGCATTGTCATAAATTACTTTCTTTGTTTAGATTTTGCATACAGGATTTGGTAGGAGGTGATATCACTTCGTCCCAAGCTAGAGTATCGGATGTGGCGAAAAAGAAACAAAATGGCTGCCCCCAGTTAACAGGAATAATCACGTTTTTTAATTAATTCTAAAATTAAATGTTTTTCATTTCTTAAAATGTCAGTATGCATTGGCAATCTGGGTATGCATCTTTCCAACACATAAGGCTCATATATGAGTTGTACTCCTCTTATATATCATTGAATATGCCTACCAGTCCAAAAGCCTTGCGCATGCATAACGTTAATCATTTTTTTAAATTTTTATAAGCAAAACAATGTTTGGAGTGCATGTGCACTTATGAATTTCACAGACATCACCATGTCAAACTTACAATACTCAGCCATAGCTGATAAAGTGACAGACCCTAGATTTTAAACACTATGACATATTTTTCACTATTAAAACTGTTTTTGATCATTTAAATTAGAAGTACTTACATTTTATTAGTTAAAAATTCATTTTTGTATGCCTGAAGTGGTTCTGGTCATCCAGGATTTTATAACACACTAAAGACGCACATTCATCTGAGATTGTGAAGTACACTCATGTCACATTAGTCTGCACGGCACAAAAGTCTGCACATGTTAATTATGTTACATTATATCTTGAAACTAAGTGATGGGGTATGTTTGTCAACAAAAAAACAAACAACGTTAATTTAATTCATAAAAGAATTGTTTAAACAATACATATTGATTGTGAATATGTATAAAACCGACAGATAACAATTTGATCAAAAATCCCTCTGTATTAATGCAATAAAAGTATACTTTTTGAGCATTGTGTTTTTCTATTAACTGTTAACACGTGTGACGTGTCTGTCACCACTATAATGATCTACCTTGTATATCAATTTATAAAAGTTTACATAGAAGCTTTAATACATACCGTATTGTAATTTATGAATCCATAAATGAAATCAATGTTCCATTAACGTAAACATCCAAGCATACTTTGAATTTCCTTACAAGTGACACAACACAACCAATATGGCTGCCAAGACTGTAAAGCTTACAGCATGGCCTATTTTTAGCTATAGTCTGTTTCATAATTATCATTGATTGTCCTATATGGCTAACTATCACTATTTGTGCTCATTTACACACTTAATAACAGACAACTTCATGGCTGTTAACAAAAGTAAAATGTTGTGACTGAAATTTCAAGGTACAGGGCATTGCCCTGGTTGGGGGTTTAGATGGCGGATGTCAGTGCCATGATTATATCACCATTCAAAATGGTAGTGTTCTACATGACAATTGTAGTCCATTTTAAACATGTATTTCTCCCAACCCAAACCCTGTTTTTAATTTTTTTATTTGACAAAAACATTAATTTGATGGGTCCTGCAGTGAACCTATATTAATAAAAATAGTCCTATTAGGCTGACATTTGCTGGGGTGTTCTTTCACAAGCTATGGACATTTTTTTTAAAGTTTGCATTATTACTTGATGTTATTTATTTAGGCTTGACCGCCAGCTAATGGACGGCAAATCAAATATTCAAATACATTTACATCAGGTCGCCGTAGTCTTATTGCAAATTCATTATGGTCGTTAAAAATTGGAGTAAAAGCCAATGTCTGATACTGCATTACGCTAACGTTGAATAATCCTTTGTTGATCTTTGTGTCTGTTTAACAATACGTAGCGCAAAATCTTGCAGTTTTAATACCCCTCTCGCTCGTGTAACGTTTTGTGACCATGTCATATTTTACTTTGGGGTCTTTAGTAATACATATGTTAAAATAAAACGGCAATGACTGGTTGCATACTTTATTAATTAACATTACGTTGCACAATAACCCCCCCCCCCCAAATTACGTTTTGTCACACATCCCATAATTCCTACTCTCCTTAGTGCACGTTGAGTAGTTCTTGAATGACCCCATTATTCAATCGTAAATAATAAAGAAGTAACATACCGCTGGTCGGTAAATGTTAATTTTTCACCGGATAAATTTTATTAAGTCTCAATACGCAATCTAATAATCTCCCAGCAGAACTATTACATTGTAACAATGTTCAAACTCGCACATGCTGTTCGTCACATGGTGTGACATCGGGTACGGCCATTACTTCAAAGGGAGTGAGTAGCACATTTAAATTACGGGGGTTTTTTCACTTAATTTACAACTACTGTAGTAACGGGTTTGTTTAGGGGGGTTTAATTACAAAAACCGTACCAAACATGATTTTAATTTTTTTTTAAATAATAATAATAAAATATCTGAGAAAATGTATAGTAGTTTATACCCTGGGATAGGTCCCTAAAGGGGGTCAGTGGGGCAAAGAAAACGTCTGACGTGATCGGGTTGACATTATGGAAACCGAAAATGGCCAAAGTGATTCTCATTTTAAAAAAAAATGAAACTGACAAAAAATAATTTCCACAATTTCTCTGACGACGGAAATCCGTCTCACGACGGACAGTTAACAGCCATGCAACTTTTGTTGAATAATGATAATAAATTGTGATACTGGCTTTTTTTATATTGTCATTTTCTGTTATGCACCGGCCTCGGTGGCGTCGTGGCTAGGCCATCGGTCTACAGGCTGGTATGTACTGGGTTCGGATCCCAGTCGAGGCATGGGATCTTTAATCCAGATACCAACTCCAAACCCTGAGTGAGTGCTCCGCAAGGCTCAATGGGTAGGTGTAAAGCACTTGCACCGACCAGTGATCCATAACTGGTTCAACAAAGGCCATGGTTTGTGCTATCCTGCCTGTGGGAAGCGCAAATAAAAGATCCCTTGCTGCCAATCGGAAAGAGTAGCCCATGTAGTGGCGACAGCGGGTTTCCTCTCAAAATCTGTGTGGTCCGTAACCATGTGTGACGCCATATAATCGTAAATAAAATGTGTTGAGTGCATTGTTAAATAAAACATTTCTTTCTTTCTTTTTTTGTGTTATCCAAACCAAGGAGCATGGAATACCATTTATATTTATCTTATTTGCATAATCTAAATTAAACTGAAAAAAAGCAATAATAGGAAATGTTTGTTGTGTACAACTTACGAAGTCGGACCCATTACCCGTTTGTTGTTTCCGTGAACAGTAGCGACAGAAGTGGTTGTTTTAATGTTTGCTGCACAGACTTATGTGCCGTCATGCAGGCCAGTAAATACAGGGGGGTGCCACTAAAAAAGCGCTCATTACTTGAATTTAAAATTATTTTGTTTTAACTTTCAGTAGTAACATGTTTATTGTTCCATTATACTGTGGTGTCAAACAAATATTTATAAAGAAAGATTTTAACTTTAAAATTTAACAGAAATGCTTAGGTGAACAGACTTAGGTGCCACCAGTGTAATGGTTATCAAAACAAGCTCTAGTTATTTTTAGACAGTATTTCTTTGTTTAAACTTAACAGACTTTAGTTTCTCTCTGTTAAAGGCACTCAATCACGGATTTAGTGGGCCTTATTTCTCTAAATATGGATTATAAATGGAAATTACATTCATTTGGAATACCAAACCTAGTTGATTGCATGATCCAAAAAATTTAATTTGAAATACGATAGAGGGAATTCCATCACACGCTTCATTTTTAAAATTTGGAAGTCTTCTTGTGAAAAGTCATAAAAAATACGGCAAAACAAACTCGCTTTCTTCTTTGCTATTGAAATTGTTTTGTTTGAATTATCAATATTATACAATAGACTAATGCACCTGAATGTGTTTGAGCAGGACTAGGCCAGTGGTAAAGTGTTCGCTTGATGTGCATATAAAAGATCTCTTGCAGCTAAGGCCAAATAATCAAAAAAAGAGTTGGTGATCGTCCTTTTGATCACACAAATCAGGATGGGGGTGGGGGAAGGTTTTAATTTTTTTCTGTGAAAAACTTTATAAAACCCTGGAGACCATTTTGTTTGCGGGAGTAGTAGCCAACAGCGCATGCACCTGGATGTTGTAGTTCCTTCACTGGCCGCCAGATGGACCTGGTGATAATTTAACCCATTACGGTGCTTACGAAAGTTGAATTGCTGCTATCTCGATGCATTTTTAACACTTTTTAACAAAATAAAAAATAAAATAAATTCAGGGGCAGGTGCATTTTTCAGGTACGGGCGGGGACGATCACCAATTCTTTCTTTTTTTTGGCCTAATCGAAAAGAGTAGCTCATGAAGTGGCAGCAGCGGGTTTCCTCTCTCAATATCTGTGGTTCTGAACCATATGTGCGATGCCATATATAACTGTAAATAAAATGTGCTGAGTGTGTCATTAAATGAAACATTTCCTTCGTGAATGTGTTTGGAGAAAATCTTGTATTATTTTTTTTTTACCTTTTACGAAATATGGATTTCAAGTGAAATTACAGTAAGATATGCTATATTTATTGTGTACGAAGCCAAAACATGGGTGAGAAAAGTGACTGTCGTCGACCTTAGTTTTCTGTTGTCTTCAAGTTGAACATTTCTAATTTTCTTTGTTTTCATCATCATCATGAACGGGAAAATACATCAAACTTGAAAAACATTTTGTCAGCCAAACCCAGAAAATATATTCAATAACTACGTTCAAACGTATACCTCTGATCCGATGTAATATGCTTCTCCATTTTCTTCGATTGTAAATGATTTTGGTTTTTCGCCAAAAGTTTTCGGCACATGATAAAAAGAACCATCTTTGGTCGCAGCCATTGTTGTTTCTTTCTTTTACTCAAAAAATGTGATTTCCTCCTTTTGATGTTTGAATGAATCGTCAGTAGGACAAGTTTGAATCTGTAATACATTATTTCTAGGTTTTTACACTATTGCAGACTTTAAAGAATACATTTGGCATTTGTTCGAACGTTACATGACTGCAGTCTTTTCGTATAATACTTGAAGGATGTCACCACTAGGAGTTTTGAATACGATTTTATCCAGATAAGATCTGGGCCCGTGCTTATAAAACGTTTTAGTCTAAACTCAATCTCTAATGATGTTTAATTGTTTGTTTGTTTTTGTTTAACGAAACCACTGGATCACATTAATTAATTAATCATCGGCTATTGGATGTAAAACATTTTGTATTTCTGACACGTAATCCTCAGAAGAAACCCGCTACATTGCTCCTATGCAGCAAGGGGTATTTTATATGCACATTCCCACAGACAGGAAAGCACATATCACGGCCTTTCACCAGTTGTGGTACACTGATTGGAACGAGAAAAAACCCTATCAGTTGAATGAATATATGTCACACGTATACAACGTAGGCTATATGGTGTTGCCATCACGTTAAAGTCTCAGATTCTATTAGTCTTGAGTCTAGACTAAAAGTTTTATAAGCACTGGGCCAGGTATAGACTATTTAAAGTTTTGTTTTTCTTTCTCTGATGATCATTATAAAATCAATTCAGTGTTCTAAAAGTACTTATTTAAAACAAAATATGGAAAATGAAGTCTAAAGAATACCAGCGCTCAATCGTATAGTAGCCTAATCGTTTAAAGCATTAAAGATAAAAAAACCGAACATTAATAGCGAACATTGTCGTTTATGAGACAATTAATACATGTATAATAGGCCTACAGTGCATATTATAGTTATATTGTGGAGTTTTTTGTTGGGGGGGGGGGGGGGGAGTTTTTTTGTGAGGTTTTTTTTTGTTGTTGTTTTTTGGGGTGGGTTGGTTCGTTTGGTGGGGGGGGGTGTTTTTGTGGGGGGGGGTTCTGGAGGGTTATTGGGGGGATCCCACTGCTCCCTTTCCTTTCTGTCCTTTGAATTCCATCTTATTTCTTCCCAATATGGCGGATCCTCGATCCTATCTTTCACCTCCCAGTCCTTAATTGTCTCTTCAACCGAGACAGGTGCTTGTACAATTAAGTATCTTATGGCTATCAATGCTGTTTCCTCCACTTCGCCTTAATATCATCTTCACCGCCCATGGAAACGGGGGACTGGGGATCTGGTGGTGGACTCTCAGGAGCATCCACATGAACGCCTAAGGGGCGGAGCCAAAAGGGGAAAAATTAAGCCAATAAAAACAAAACAAAAAACCCGTTCCTCTCTTCTTGCAAAAATGCTATATAATGCTATCTTCATACACATTATGGTTTATCAAAGTTGTGAATTTCGTTAACGCTGGGTCCCATGTATTTGAATATTTTTTTTATAGTTTATGTCTGAGAAGGACGAAGTTTACCCGAGTTGTATAGACCTAAATAAATGCATTCAACTTGTAATTTCTGTACAACTATTAGACCATTTCAAATTAAATTTAGTGAGAAGCATCCTTGACCTAGAAATAAAATCATGAAATTTGTATAACAGGTCATTCTGAATTTCTGACCCCACCTTTACTCAAGTGAACGTTCTAAAGGTTCATACATGTACGTATTGTGGGGTTGTTTTTGTTTGTTTGTTTGGGGTTTTTTTTTTTTTGGGGGGGGGTGTTTTTTTGTTTTTGGGGTTTTTTTTTTTTTTTGCAAACAAAGAAAAAACAAACGTACAATTCCCCTTATGTTCGGTGATACGGTTCCAAATTAGGAAATTTGTGTAAAGTGTATTTTGACTAGGCTATGTAGCACATTATTAATTGTTATATATATATATATATATACGTTGGGCTCTTTTTCAAAAGGTATTGCGCCACCTAGCATGTTTACGTATGCAACATGGCAGGCAGAGGTGTCAAAGGTGCATCCAACAGAAGTGTCAGCCCGGGAATCAAAAGAAGTATGGTTTCGTTTTTGATACTATTATATAACAAACTCTCGATTTATTCTTTTACATAATTAGCCTAATTGCGTTACATTATGCCACATTATGACGTCATTCAAATTCAAAAACACGTTTATCTTACAAGTATGGGTTGGCGTACATCTATTAAAATGATTATACGTTCCATGTTAAGAACAAAACAGCAATGACTAGATGCATTTTATTTTGTAAATAAAAATGAGACGTTAGTTTTCAAATCTAACAACACTTTTAACAGATCCTCATGTCATGATGCCCTCCTCGGCTAACGCATAATAATCGTTAAATGGCCACAGAGGCGGCATTGCCGCAAAGTTCAAGAGCTACATAAACAATCAATTTTTATTTATTTTTAATAATAAAAGTAAAATAAAATATAAAAGGTAACTGATAAAATAGTTTGGTCATGATGCGAATCGACTCGGGGTTTAATGCTAAGTATAATGACAACATAGGATTGGGAGCGTACGTGGTTTCAGGACGAAATTATTTGTATTTCGCCTACGTCACAACCTCGGTAGCCTTGTTTGCTTTCATTTGGCCTTGCCGGATTTGTCGTGTTAAGTTTGGCGTTTTGTACTTGAATTTGTAAGTTTAATGCAATGCAAGTCTTTGTAGATTAGTATTGTCATATTGCTTTGTTTTTGTTAAGGAATGTTTATTAATTTGGGCGCCAACTTAATAGAAGCTAAACTTATTGCAGTTGTGTCCTTGAGGTTGCTCTTGGGTGTCCGACTATCTTTGCTAGTAGTTAAACGACCTTGAACTTGACGTTTATTATTTGGAAAGATGACGCATTTTATATTTTTTACACTTAAAAATTGTTTCTAAAAGATTGTTTAAAGAACTGAAAACTAATAAAATCTTATACTTTTTGCATGAGTTCGACCCGTATCCCCTTTCAATGGTTAGGGTTAGTCTTGGAGACTGATGGAGAGAGGAGGGGAGGGGAAAGAGTTCGACCTGTAAGTACTACAGGCTCTAAAGACTAACCCTAACCCTGGCTTGTTTGGAGATCGCAGAGTTTCATGTCTTATTTAATTCAAAACAACTTCTTTCCTTCTTCTTATGCCATCTATATCTGTCTTGTATTTTTCTTCTTTTTCTTCTTCTAAATCCTTTTCTGATTCTCATCCTTCTTATTCGATATTTTCTGTTCCCCTTTAAATCGCGGATCATAACAATAGTTATCTTATAGATCACTGTCCATGTTCATCTGTATGCATGAATTGAACTTCACCCTGAATCAGTTTCTATTAGTTTTTGTTATTTATAACACAGTCTGTTGTTGCTTGGACCATGGATACAAATATAAAGCAGTGATTCGGGGCTCCCAAACCCGGCACTGCTATATGATATGGGACAATAAATATGTATTAAAAAAACACAAAAAAAATAACCTTAATAGAAGCTAAACTTATTGCAGTTGTGTCCTTGAGGTTGCTCTTGGGTGCCCGACTATCTTTGCCAGTAGTTAAACGACCTTGAACTTGACGTTTATTATTTGGAAAGACGACGCATTTTATATTCTGCACTTAAAAATTGTTTGTAAAAGATTGTTTAAAGAACTGAAAACTAATAAAAGCTTATACTTTTTGCATGAGTTCGACCTGTATCCCCTTTCAGTGGTTAGGGTTAGTCTTGGAGACTGATGGGGAGGGGAGGGGGGGGAAAGAGTTTGACCTGTAAGTACTACAGGCTCTAAAGACTAACCCTAACCCTATACCTAAAACTACCCGAAACATTGAAAGGAGGGTATGTGTCGAACTCCTGCTGTTTTTCAATAGCAAGATTTTCTTAACACATCCAGGTGCATTATTAATGTACAAACAAAACATTTTCAAAAGCAATTTTGCATTTTAATAAATGATTTTGTTTCTTATTTCCGAACATTCCAGCATGCATGCTAATGCTATCACTAACCTTAACCCTAAATCTAAGCCTGAATGAACTGAATGCTGGAACATTCGGAATTCTTGCCATTAATATTACTGAGTTTTTTTAATTTGTAGATCCATCAGCCATGCCAAGTTTTCCAACTTACCTGACTACGGAGCAGGAGGATGAACTCCGAAAAATTGCCAATGCTATTGTGGCTCCTGGCAAAGGAATTCTAGCAGCTGATGAATCCACAGGTTAGTGAACATTGTAGAAATTTGTAGAAAATGAACACCCAATCTGATTAAAATTAGCTCTACTGGTTTACCAGTAGATCAGCATTGTGGGGAGCATACAAATTCTAAAAATATCAGGCAAGACTATTTATGCAATAGGCAAACTTGTTGGTCTATTTTAACATAATAAACTCTGGATTGTATACTAGTATAAACAGATTTTATGGCTATACCATCACATTTTTTCTTTTGTCTTGAAACAAATTATATATGAAATTTTATATTGAAATTAGTTTCCGGCATACTTCGTAATTAACCTGAATCATTTCGTGTACCCTCGGCATAATCCCTAATGTTTTCAAATTCTTTCATGACCTATAAACCTGAGCGTAATGTTTTCATAACATTTAGTTGAAATGCGTGACGTCAAAGTAATTTTTGCTAATCGTGATGACGACGTATTACTGATGAATACTGTAATTTATTAAATTTCAAATGAAAATGTTATTTTAGAAGTGTTATAGGATAAATAGGATGTGTCGCGAGTGTTTTTTAATATGCAAAATAATAACCCAGTCTGTTAATCAGTATTTGTTGAGGCTGTTGTAGTGAGAATTTTCTAGACACTGTACTGAATACTCATACTTTTTATACCAGGGGTGGGGAAACATAAAATTGTCTATCAGTCCCACTCGATGTCATCACTAGGGGGGGTGGGGAGGGGAAAAAAGAAAGGAATAAAAAAAGAAGATTTAAAGACGATATTTGCCAAATAGTTTTTAAAAAAATCATAGTTACGTTTTGTATAGAATCGTGAATGCGAAACGATAAACATGAAAACATAAAACAATTTTTTTTTTATCACATCAGTAAAAAAAACACCCCACAAATTGTATATATTTTACATAATGGAATAAATAATATAAAAAAAGAATAAAAGTTAGGAATTTTAATTCCCATAGATGTATAAAAAGTACGAGTATTCAGTACTGTGTCCTGAAAATTAATAAAAGATGGCACTGTTGAAGCATTTGACAACCTGAGCTAGCACATTTAGACAAAGAACTTAATAACGTCATCACTGATTGGATGAAATTTGACCTCTACTGGCTCTAGAGATAACCAGTACGTGTAGCTATTCTGCTCACTCTCACTTCTTAACAAAAAAGGTGGAAACCTTTTGTTAATTTTAAAATCTTTTATAAATAATTATACTCAACCAAAAAAGTATTGCAGTTCCCACTAAATCGTCTTCAAACTTTATATTATTTGTCTAAAACCAGTCAAATTAAGTTAAGTAAAATGGATATTTGAAAAGTCTGGAAGTAAATTTACGTTTATGAACAGATGTTTATTGACGGATACTTCATTGTTAAACAGGAGGATACAAAAATGTAATTTTGTCACAAATGTCAATATCTTGTATGCCGACCAGTTTGGCGAATAACGGCTCTACAACGACGTCTCATGCTGGACGTAAGCCTACGAACTTCTACTGCAGCAATTTGGTTCCATTCTTGACGTAACGCCAGTTCAAGGTCACGAAGAGTGTTCAGTTGTGGGTGATGTTCTCGTAATCGTCGACCCAAGATGTCCCACATGTGTTCAATGGGGGAAAGGTCGGGGGATCTGGCTGGCCAGTCTAAGACTTGAATGTGATTTCTCTGCAAAAGTTTGTTAGTTATGCGGGCGGAATGAGGGCGGGCATTGTCTTTCTGATATGTGAACGTATGGTTGCGTTGCATAAATGGCAAGACAACAGGTGTAATGATTTCGTCACAATATCGTTGTGCAGTTAATGTTCCATTAACAGTAACCAGGTCAGTTTTGCCGTTGGAATGAATTCCCGCCCAGACCATGATGCTGCCTCTGCCGTATATGTCAAGCTTGATGATGTTTGCAGCGTCGTAACGTTCGCCTCACCGACGCCATGCTCTTAGTCTACCATCCGCAAACTCTAGACAGAATCAGGATTCATCTGTGAACAAGACTTCGTTCCACTGTCTAAGACGCCACTGCTGATGAATCCTGGCCCACCTCAAGCATTCTGCGACATGACGTCGTGTTAATGGAACCCCTACTACAGGGCGACGAGCTCTTAACCAGCACCATGGAGTCGATTACGAACGGTTTGAGGGTGAACCATTGTGCCAGTAGCCAGTCGTAAGTCGGCCACCAACTTGGGAGCACCTTGGAATCTACTGCGGCATGATGACGTCACTAAATACCGGTCCTCTTTGCATTGTCGCATGTGGCCGACCGGAGCGACGTCTGTCTTTTACTGCTCCAGTTTGTTGCAAACAATACAGTAGACGCAGTATTGTCATCGGGTGGACATTAAAGTGACGAGCAACGTTCCTAACACTTTACCAGCAGCAAGTCTACCGATAGCCTCATGGCGTTGGTTTTCGGACATTGATGGACGGAGTCCCATGGCAATTTTCACGCAATTTTCTTTCGTTTCACATTAGATACAGGTCTGCCAGTTGAAAATCAAGGCTTATGCTTAATCATTGCACATGATTTTCATGTTATGTGCTCACACGACATTTTCAGACACTGCACGAGCAAAGACAGGAAGTGGAAAACTTTCCAAAAAACCCAGATTAACAATCAAACAGTATGCTGGATTAAACACAGTGATTACTTGCATTTCTTTCAAAATTGCAAAATGTATACATTATGATCAAAAATGCAATACTGCAATACTTTTTTGGTTGAGTATGTTAGATACACTACATTGAACAGTCAACAATAAATACATTTATAGATTATTTCAGTATATTTTATGTTATTTCAAGCAGTTTGTATTGCACAAAAACCTGTTGCTTCGGACTAGGACACTCGACCTGACAGAGCTCCATACACAGGTGTTGATTGTAACCAGTTGCAAACTCTGGGTCCTTTGTTTTAATTGGAGTGTAATACCCTGATGGCTCTCTCACCAAGAATGATGTTTTTGTTTAGGCCTACATCTGTTTAATCTCTTGACCGCCTCAGCGACTTTGACAAACGTCTAGCCTAGTGGCAGTGGATTGACACTACTCGGTCTACTGTAGGTCCGACTTAGGCAGGCTTCAAAATCACAGATGTCTAAAACACCAGCCATATTGACCACATTTATTTATTATTTTAAATCATGCACGAGGTACTGATGTCTGGACAGGCCGGTCCACTTGGCGGATAGGAATTTTTTCCAATAATAGAAATGGACGGGTGCTTCGGACCGACAAGAATGACAAAAGTGGGACCGGCAAACACACGTTTAAAAAAAAAAAAATTGGTCTCGGAGATTGAGAATTAGTCCCAGACCGGGACTGTTTTATTTTTATTCATTCCATGTATTAAATATATACACAATTTGTGTGTTTTGGGCTGTTGTTATAAACCCCCCAACCCCCCGCCACCAAATTGTTAATATTTTGATGTTTATTGTTTCGTGTTTATGATTACACATAAAAATTTGTTTAACACTATTGGGCAAATATCATCTTCTAAATGTTTTTATAATTTTTATTCTTCCTCCACCCCACCCCCCCACCCCACACACACACACACACAAAATCTTGATATATGACATTTCTAGTCAATTAAAAATTGATTAGCAACTAGGTTTAAAATTAAGTAGCAGTCTTTGAAACTTGCCTAGCGAACCACAATGCAATACTGAACAAAATGTTCTCTAGAGTCGAATATTGTTTTGGGAAACTTGCCCAAAATGAGTTCTCGGTTAGTAAAAAATGGCCCAACTAGGCCCTCCATATTTTTAATCACATATTTTGATTATACGGATGCATTGTACAAGCTCAGTGCTTCTTAGCACAAAGTAAGTTTAAGAGGCATGCTTCCTCATTAGAAATTCAGATTTATAAAACTGGGACTTGGTTTAACACACTAAATATTTTTGTGGTGTTTGTGTCTTTCAATTTCTTGAGTGTTGCATTCCACTGTGCATAGTTTTATTTGTTGTTGACAGGAACAATTGGTAAGAGATTTGCCCAGATTGGAGTGGAAAACACTGAAGAAAACCGTCGGAAATACAGAGAATTGCTGTTTACTTGTGACACTGTTGCATCTGAAAACATTGGCGGTGTGATCTTGTACCATGAGACCTTCTTCCAGAAGGACAGTAAAGGTGTACCATTTCCAAAACTTATCCAAAACAAAGGCATTATTCCAGGCATCAAGGTTGACAAAGGTGTTGTTCCTCTTGCAGGAACAAATGGTGAAAGTACCACTCAAGGTAAAACAAAAAATACTGTTTTGCAAAAATAATTGCTTCAGAAATGAAAAAAAAAGAAGTAAACTACATGTAATTGCTTAATTGTTTTTCTATATGTCACAAAAACATAGCTTAGATCTCATTGTTTTAGGCACAACAGGCTTTTTGTCTATGCTGGACACACCAAGATCGTTTTAATGCAGTAATGTTGACAATAGCTCGTAAAGAGTTGTACATATTCAGAAATGCATTTTAAGTTATTTTAAAATAATTAAAGCTTAACATTCCATGGATTTTAAGAGTAAATGTTTGTACTTAATATGGACTTGCTTATTTTGGCCTCAGCTTTGGTGCAGTCAAAGGCCCTGAAGTGATGTCCTAAGTTTGATGCAATGGGTTATGTAAAATAGACTTGAGTGAGCAATGCACAAATGAAACCATCAGCATGGAATATTTTGAAAGGATACAGTTAGAAGCCACGTATGGTACCACAGCATTTGTCTTGCCGTCGGCAACATCCGATTTTAAGAACATAATGGCAAGTAAGGTTAACCACAGCATTTGTTGTCATTGCTGTAGAAGAATTTGAACCCTGTAAGATTATTAAATGTTGTTTAAAGCAGGTTAAATTACAACTAAATAATAAACCTTTCCTTTGTACAAGTTTTCTGCAGTTGGTCAAGTTTAAGAATGCAATTTGTATCTTATGCAGTAGGATATTGTTTTGAACTTGTGTTAAAATGCAGTTCTTTTGCTTCAGGTCTTGATGGGCTGTCAGAGAGGTGTGCTGAGTACAAAAAAGGTGGAGCACAGTTTGCCAAATGGCGTTGTGTTTTGAAGATTGGTTCTCATACACCAACATACCAGAGTATGATGGAAAATGCCAATGTGCTAGCAAGATATGCTACCATTTGTCAGCAGGTAAAAATGTACTATTTTCACTTTTTTGGTTGGGGATGGCTAAGCAAGCTCCAAATATGATCTTTGCATTTTAGAAGTGTGTTGAGCTTATTTTATCCTGGCAGATTTGTTGTAAATAGATCAAGTGTCACAAAGACCAAATGTTTGACTTCCAGTAGCCATGGGGCGGAATGTAGCCCAGTGGTAAAGTGCTCACCTGATGTGCAGTCAGTCTAAGATCAATTCCTGTCAGTGGGCCCCATGGGCCTGTTTCTTGTTCCAGCCAGTATTCCACAACTTTTGTAGCAAATGCTGTGGTATTAACTATCCTGTCTATCATTGGATACTGCATATAAAAAATTCCTTGCTGCTATATAATCGGAAAGACTAGCCCATTGCATGGTGGCAGTGGGCTTCCCCTCCCATTGATGGGACTGGTCCTTAACCATAAGACGGATGCTATATAACCGTAATTAAAATATGTTGAGTGCTTCGTTAAATGAACCATTCCTTCTTTCTTTAGTTGTATTAGCCAATGATTAATTAATCAATGTGCTCTAGTGGTGTCAAATCGTCTGTGGGCCCATTGGGCTATTTCTCGTTCCAGCCAGTGCACCATGACTGGTATATCAAAGGCTGTGGTATGTACCACCCTGTCTGTGGGATGGTGCATATAAAAGATCCCTTGCTGTTAATTGAAAACAGTAGCCCATGAAGTGGCGACAGTGGGTTTCCTCTCTCAATATCTGTGTGATCCTTAACCATAAGTCTGACGCCATATAACCGTAAATAAAATGTGTTGAGTGCATCGTAAAATAAAACATTTCTATCTTTTTTTAGTGGTGTCAACTTTAACCTTTTAATAATAAATTTGAACTTAGTATATTTATTAACATATTCTAATATTTTCCAATTTTGCTAAATTGTGTGTGAATATCGGAAAATGTATGTCACCACAGACAGCTAAATAACCATAATAAAGAAACCTCTGTAACCCAAGATAAAAGAAGCAGCGAATTACATTCCTACCAGTGGGAAGCTTAGCACATGTAACTAGTCTGATCTTTTTGGGAAATTGTCCATGGCGAAAAAGGGTTGTCTCTTGTTTTTCAGAAATTAGTTTTTCTCATTTCCTTTCTCTGTCAGGATATTTAAATAATGTTTATTAATATATAAAGATTATTATACGAATTTGTGTGTCATACTGATTTTATAAAAGAAGTGTGAGGATTTTTGTATTACCCGAGCGAGAGCAAGGGTAATCTATGAATCCTGACACGAGGTTCATAAAATCGGTACTACTCATATGTAAGTGTAATAATTTCTTTATTATCATTATTTTTTATGAATTACAAGCGCCATCTCAAAAAATTTCAATCGCAACTAGGAGGAGAATATTTCATGTTCAGTCTGAGCCAGGACTGGGAAAGCAATATCTTGTTATGACTTCGCTTCCAAAAATAACGTGATTACACTTATTATTACACATATGCTTTGTATGGTTTTTATTAACTTGGTTATGCTGAACCATGTGGATAATAAAGTTCAGCATGTACATGTACATCATTATATCTGAAACAGACCTTTTAAAAAAATAGCTGCTCTCATTTTAATTTTAGAATGGACTTGTTCCAATTGTTGAACCAGAAGTGTTGCCAGATGGAGAACATGACCTTTTTGAAGCTCAGAAGGTCACAGAACAGGTAATAAATAGCAAACATGTTAAAGAAAGGATCATTTTAGGCAGTTTGACTGGTAGGCGTATTTAACGATATTTAATGGGGTTATTGCTGAATATCAATAAGTAAATTGGTATGTTTAATCAGACCTGTTAACCCTCCCAGATTCCGGAGGAATTTCCCGGTATATGATCAAATCTCCCACACCTGTGCAGGAGACAATTTCTCCTGTTAAATGACATTTTTGTAAGCATAAAAAAAAAATCTATCACATTTTGCCAAAATAACATAAGGGAAGTAACTCATTCTCATTCGGAAAATGTTGACTACTTTCGGTTTCCGAGAATGTAACAGGCCGAATTGTCCTGACTGTTTAACCTTTGCCGATGTAGGACTTGTGGGATATTTATATTGTTAAAAAAGCACATGGAGTTTATAAAATGACGTGTTATTATGATGTTTGTTGTCATCGTAATGGCTACGAAACGTGGCGCCGAAAATTCAACAGGCTGTGTATTGCCATTCAGTGTTGCCATATATATAACTATCCAGTTTAGTTCTAATAATGCCTCTGAATTGTAAAATTTCTTCCCACTAGATTACATATTGCAACTAGACGAATCTGAAGTGCCAGACTCTGGCCCAGAGTTGACAGCGACGATACACACAATGCATGTTAAAATCACATGTCACAGCAAGACGACGAAAAGACTAATTAGCTACTAGTAGATAAACATACTTGTGTCAGTTAATTTTGTATGTTTGCGCAGTAAAATGTTGGTAACAAGGGTACACTTCAAGAGATTATTTTTGTACAATTAATAAATGTGTTAGACAAAGTTACTCACGGAAATGGGTATAATTCCGGTAAATTTCACAAGATGTCCATAATTAGGTTTTACTTATGATTAATGGAAATACAATATTTATTGCATCATTATAATGATTTTAAATAAGTACCACGCCACTGTTCCTCATAATAGTAAAAACTTAATATTAATTTATAAGTTTGTCTTAGGTACTTAGCGACACTAACCACAAATGATGATATAACATAACCTGTAAAGCTGTAAGTGTAATACCGTAAATGTACTAATCAATTTTTTAATTTCTTGTTTGTGTTCTTAACATTTTTAGATAAAAGAGTTATTTAAAAAAAAAGAGTATTAAATCATAATAATATTTAAACTTTAAAAAAAATTAATAATAATATATATATATATAAAAAAAATTTTTTTTTTTAAATGCCAAGATCTAGGGTTAACAAGTATATATGACATTATGTAGTGTTCATATAACTTATTGTAATATATATTTTTTTTAAATCTTGCAATTTTGGGTTAAATTGTGTTAATTAAAAAAATCTCTGGCTTTTTCAACACACACCACCTGCTTTCTTTTGACTAAAGGTTGACAGGTCTGGTTTAATTAATACAATGGTAAAAACATGCCGACTGTTTGTATATAATGGACACAGCCACATTTTTCTTTCTGTAAATAGAGCCCCCTGATGAGAACGTAGTCACACAGTGCAAAACACGGTAGTCCGGTAATGTGTCAATGCTGAAGCATATGAGCCTTATGAGGATCACATGTTCTGGGAGTTGGTGCCAATGGTTGGCATCCCCATGCTATGTATGATGGCAAGATGGATGTCATCAAATTTATTTATCCTATGTTCAATAGGACGGCAGGGCACATGGTGTTCGGGTGGAAACTTTGACTTATTTTGTATAACATTCATATGAGACTGTTTAATTTTTTATTATTAGTGTTATTAATTAATTATCATTAATTGTTTAATGTGACATATGTTACTACTTACTACCCATGTACCTACCATGTTCGAGGTCAGCCGACAACAAATACTCCAGTTCTGTTTCCTGTTCAGTACAGTTTCCACATACACCAGTCCATGTCTGTGTTGTCTCCTATTGATTTCGGGTGGTTCATCATCTGTTGAAGAATCAACAGAATCCACTGTTGTAGAATAAAATTCCCAATAAAAAAATCTCGCTCTCCATTTCGTGTTCACATCTAATGTAGGTGTAGGTTCTGGCTATCTTAGTTTAATTGTTTCTTTGTATACCACGTTGCTTATTCTGCATACACCAGAGTAGATAACTAATGATGACAATACCTGTCCAGCTAATGGATGCGGAATCACAAAAAGAAATGCAAGATGGCTGCCTTCAGTTACTAAGAAAAATAATGTGGTTTTTTTAACTTCCAAATTACACATTTTTCATTTGTTAAATTGTCAGTATATGTTGGTGGTCTGAGTATGTATTTTTCCAACACATGAGGTCAATACGTGACTTGATTCTTTCTTCAAATATAGCCGGCCTTTCAGCATTAGTTGACAATAGTGCTTAAAATTGGTTTGCTTTAGTCGGCACCATTATTTTAATAGTGGGTTGGTTGCTGTCTTATTTTAGAAATATCTTGGTAACTGAAAAGAAAAAAGGACATCTTTGAGTTAGATCTTTATGAGTTAGGTTCCAGCAAAAGGTTTTTTTAACCAAAACAATCTTTAGTTAGATCCCAGTTAAGGTTTCTTTAGCCAAAACAATATTTTGTGTATTATGTAGCCTATACAATTAATGCCATCTGTATTATAACAGAAATATTAGTTTAAAAAACGAAAAAATAACATTTAGAATTGATCCTGGTCTGTGTAGGTCCTGGCTTTCCAATACAAGGCCCTGGCAGATCATCACGTGTTCTTGGAAGGCACTCTTCTGAAACCCAACATGGTGACAGCCGGACAGAGTTGCTCCAAGAAGTTCAAGCACGAAGAGAATGCAAAAGCTACTGTACTAGCACTGTCCAGAACTGTGCCACCAGCAGTGGCTGGTACGTACACAAAATACACAGATCATGATGTGAAGTATGATGAAAAATGTTATTAAACTGTGTGCGGTTCGAGATTTAGAAAAAATAAAATGTAAGTGTAAAGTGCAAATAGTAGATAACCTATTATTCCAAATTAAGTTTAGAATTCATAGGTAAAAGAAAAAGAATCATTGAAATGACCACAAAATAGTATTACTATGGAATCAGTGTGTATATTATTTTGCTAAATATGCTGTCAAAGTTTACAAAACATGTTTGATGTTAAATTTGTATTTTGCAGGCGTCACATTTTTGTCCGGGGGAATGTCTGAAGAAGATGCCACTCTCAACTTGAACGCTATCAATCAGTACCCTGGTCGCAAGCCATGGGCTCTCACGTTTTCATTTGGACGAGCCCTGCAGGCCAGTGTTTTGGCTGCATGGCAAGGAAAAGATGCAAATATTGCAGCTGCACAAGCTGAGCTGTGTAAACGTGCAAAGGTATTGAAACAAGTTTAATGGCCATTTAGGTTACCCAGGTTACAACTTGACAATAAATATATACTTCACTCTTCATAACATCAAATAAAGTAAAAAAGAATAAAGCATACACCGTTTCATTCAAGTTTAAGATGCACACAAAGTGAGAACAGTAATATGAATGAATAAATGTTTGTGGGTTTGTGAACGACTTTAATAGTAATATTGGAAATGGTAAACTTGATAGATTTGTCATAAATCTGTATTGTGGTAACCTGTTTATGGGTTATAGCTGTTTATGGGTTATAGCTGTATATTTTTATATTAACTGAAACTCAAAAGTTGCCCCCTAAAAGCTAGATTGTCTCAAACCCAATGATTATTACAGTTCCAGTGATGTACATGGACATTTTTGCCAGGTTCTACTGTACGTGTATTAAAAACTTATTATTTTCATGTCCAAATAATAAATGAGATTGTTTGTACTATGTGAGCAGTTCAAAATTACATGCTCATTCAGACTGTTTCTTATGAGCGTTTCAAAAATCTTAAAGGAATCCCCACATTCAGCATATAAAATGAGCCATCTTGTTTGTACCATTTAATTCATAAAACTGACATCAGTTTGAGTAGCATTCCTGAGCAACTGAATGATTGCAACAAAAAGTAGCTGGGTTCACTGAATGACTTTCTTAAACAATTAAGTGGCAGGATTTAGCTGTCGAGTGCTCGTCTGAGTTCCTTGCGTCACAGGATCAAACCACTTCTGTGGATCCATTCAACTGATTGGGTTTTTTCTCATTCCAACCAGTGCACCACAACTGGTCAAAGGCTGTGGTATATGCTTTTTGTCTGTGGGAAAGTGCGTGTAATGTACTACTGGAAAAATGTAGTGGGTTTCCTCTGACTACGAATCAAAATTACCAAATGTTTGACATCCAATAGCTGATGATTAATAAATCAGTATGCTCTAGTGATGTCATTAAACAAAACAAACTTTAACTTTTTCTTAAAAAATTTGGTTTTTATGTGTTACATTGCATTTATCATTTATATGAGGCTCTTAATTTTTTTAATAGAAAAAATATATATAATGGTATTGGTAGCTATTTGAGAATTACAAGAACACACAAGTTTATTAAGATGTATGTTGTTTGTCTTGTGCATTAATGAAATACGTTAAATGCAGTCGAGACAGAATAACTGAAATGAAAGTACAGTAGAATCTCGTTGGGTCGAACTCGGTAGGGTCAAATACACTGCAACGCTCAAACCAAACACGAAGTCCCAAGTTACACTTACAGCTTGTTGGCCGAATAGTTACGTCAAACCACCTGATGGGTTGAATACTTTCTCGAGCACTGACAGAGTTCGAGCCAACAGGATTCAACTGTAGTTGATTTTTCAAAACAAATTTCCAAATTAATTAAATTTATTCTTCCATTTTCAGGCCAATGGCTTGGCTGCATTGGGACAATACAAAGGAGGTATGGCAGGGACTGCTGCAGACAAGTCGCTCTTTGTTGCTGATCATAAATATTAGAGGATATGCCAGACTACTTGTGATGGACACTAGTTCACATCAGTTCAGTACTGCTCATAATTTTTATGTAGCAGATGTTTTTGTTTCTGGTGGAAAATAATCTTTTTTTTTTTTCTTTTTTTTTTAAATTCATTTTACGGATTGTGAATTTGTTATTACTTGCTACATGTATTTGAGTCAGTTCTGTGAAATAAACAATTAGAAATATGTTTTTGGTTCTCGAAAAGACACAAATATGGTGTGATCGAAAATCATCTGGATTTTTTAAAAACTGTAATGTATATGTTTGGAATACAGTGTATTGTGACCTCTTTTGTTGCATATCTATTGTGACTGGTAAAAGCTTAGTATTATTGATTATTTTAAAGAGACCCTATCTCTTTAAGCTGGTTCTTCTTGGCAACTGTTTTATGGCGATTTTGTGCATTTTTATTTGGAACAAATGTTTGGTTAAGTGTTGTTGTCTTTAAAATTTATATAACTTTTTTTTGTTTTGAAATCCATGGATTGGTCTGAGACCTTGTGTATGAATAGTACTTGTTAAAATATTGACTCTTGAATATTTCTTATGAAATAATCCATAATGTAAAATTCTTAATTTGTATTTGTTTATGGAGATGTATACTAATCTGTTACAATTTTGTCTTTAATCAGTACTATGTTATTGGGGGAAGGGTTTTTTTTTTTTTTTTTTTTTCCTTCAGTCATATATGTTGCATGTTTTCTTGTCCTTCCAGATTTTTATTAATTTTGCAAATTTATTTCCTCTTGTGAATCAATGTCAGCTTTGTTACTTTTACTTTTAGATGAATACTAGTGATGTACTAAATATTTAGTACTTGATGTATGGTAAATTAGACCTAACCAGATGAATTTAAAAACAAATGGGTAATTTGGGTATTTTCAACATTGATAATTGCAGTGATTTACATACATGTAATTCTAAAAATAAGGTATGGAACTATCAAATATATACAAGTAAAGGATAAAAATGAAGATTTTTTGGTTTATTGAATATAGATCTAGAAAATGGCATCTGGTGTTTGATTTACTGATGTGTTCAGTATAGCTTTAATTTAGCTGTTACCTTTATTTTTGTTGTTTACCATTGTTATGGTGATGAATAAATTTTAACTTGTCTCTCTGGGTCAATATATAATGCACATTTTTTAAAAGGTTGTATATTAATAGTGTATTTCTGGTTGCATTTTAGCAGTATATTTACTGGCTCAACATGATTTTGCATATTATGTTATCTGATGGATAGTTAAACATAATAAATAAATGTTAAATGAATTTTGCTGGTTTTTGACTCATTTTGAAATGAACCTGTTTTATCTCCTGCTTCTTTTGTATGTTTGTATGAAAACCTGGCTGCATTTCAAGGTTTATTAGTTTATGAAAATCTTACGCGTTTTGTTGCAAATATTCTTCAAAGTGTTGGGAGAAGGATATTTTTGGAAATTACTAAAATGTACAAATAATCAGTGTTAACATAAAAGTAATCTGTGGTTCTTGAATACATTTAATTTAATATTTGACCACAGAATTGATTTCCACCATTTCTTTTAGTCCCTTACAGTCAGACTTCGTTACAACGACCAAGTTCATCCCTGGGTCACTTTGTCGTTATATCGAAATTGTCATTGTATCGATTTATTAATCGGCTATTGGGCGTCAGTAGTAGCAAGTGATCATTTATATGCACCATCCGACAGACAGGATAATACATACCAAGGCATTTCATATACCAGTCGTGGTGCACTGGCTGGATGAGAAATAGTCCAATGGGCACACCGACGGGGATGGATCACAGGCCATCATTAAATACTAAATATATTATTAATCGAAGTGCATTCAGTCGATCTAATCGATTGGTAACTACTTCGTTTGCAAAATGTTATAAAACTAGTAAACTTGATTGTTAGAAGTTAATCCTTTAATTGAACGACGAAAGGCTTTTGTTCAAAAGCAATACACGTCTTCGGAGTTAGCCGACATCGGTAACTCGGACATCATGTGACACTGTCGGCTTGCGACGAGATCAAGGATGCTAATAGCTGTGGATGCCAACGTACTTCGGCATCTGTGATTATGTAATGTTGTAAAGAGTTGTTTTTAGATGGGTGCACGTTTGTTCCTAATTTGCTCTGTCGGTGTCGGAAGGTGTGAATTCCGGTGTAATTCAGCTTGTTCTGAATGCACGCAAAACCCTATGACATGACATAATGAACAGAATAACATTGGTGTACGTTCGTTCCTGACAATTTGTGGGCGGATGGTGTAAATGTAATGACAGTCGTTGTTACCAGATCTGACTATATGCAAAGTCCAACAAGTATTGATATACCATTGTATTTGCTTTTCAAGCTAGAGGCCTACGGTTATTTCAGCTCCGTTTGATAATAATATAGTTTGTGTATGAGTGTTCATTAAACTAGTATTCTTGGCTCACATACAGTGCATAATGCAAATAAATTGACTAAAAGTTTTCAGTCTGGCAGTCTGATTATGTCAAAAGGTGGTTAAAAATTCATATTCCATATTTCATTGTTTCATGGCACCTCTATTTGAAGAAAAAAAGAAAAATGTTTGATTGAACGACACTCAATACATTTTATTTTCTGTTATATGGCGTCAGACATATGGTTACGGACTACACAGATATAGAGAAAAGAAACCTGCTGTCGCCACTTCATGGGCTACTATTTTTCGATTAGCAGCAAGGGATCTTTTATATGCACCATCCCATGGACAGAATAGTATATACCATGGCCTTTGTTACACCAGTTGTGGAGTACTGGCTGGAACGAGAAATAGCCCACTGACGGGGATCGATCCTCTCAATATCTGTGTGGTCCTTAACCATATGTCCGACGCCATATAATCGTAATTAAATGTGTTGAATGCATCATTAAATTAATCATTTCTTTCCGATATAAATGTAAGGACAAAATTTATTCATATCAGGCATAAATTTGCACCAAGGTGAGTGAAGGTAACGCCAAATTAAAAAAAAGAAGAAAAAGAACTGAACTGAAACAATTTTGAGCTGCTTAGGACCGAAATGTTATGGGGAGTATGATAACAGAATTTATTGTTTCCTACCCTGGCCAGCATGTAAGTGTATTGATGCGTGGCATCATGTAAAGTTAAACGGATGTAGATATCTAAATATTCACCTCTGTACCAAATACTCTGACCCATAACTGCCTCTCCCCCCACCCCCATGTGTGTGTCCCCCCCGTGTGTGTGTGTCTCTCCCCCCCCCCTCTCTCTCTCTCTCTCTCTCTCTCTCTCTCTCTCTCTCTCTCTCTCTCTCTCTCTCTCTTGTAACCAGTGCCCCATGTCTGGTATATAGTGTGCTCTAGTGGTGTTTTAAAAGCAAACCAATCTATCAAACCACCCAAAATTGTTGTTAGTGCTGTGCATCTGAAGAAAGATCACACAGATGGTTATAAACATTTCATGGAAATCCAAAATGGGTACCGTGATTACATTACTGTTTACACAGATGGATCGTGGGATGGGAATTCTGTGGTTTCTGTTACAATTGTTTTCCATCGCACTCGATAATGTGCATGAGATTGCCCGATTCAGCATCAATTTTTATTGATAAAATCATTAAAGCCCTGGAAGAGATTAAGCATTCATGTGCATTCAAATATTTTATTTTTTACACTCACTTTCGTGTCTCCAAGGTTGACTGTACATGAAGTTGGAGATTCCTTGGTTGGGATGCTGTTACAAAAATGTGGTTTAAAAAAAACCGAAAAAAACCCCCCAAACCCCAAATATCATGCTATATTTTGTTGGGTACCCACCCATCTTGGCATTATGGGCGATAAAAAGGCAGATTCTGCTGCCAAATCTGCATTGAATTTGTTCCATGCCAGTGTTGTGTTCCTTACAGTGATTTTAAATATCTTAACCAATGGCGTGGTTACGAACAAGCTTCATTTTGGCAAGCCAGTACTGAGAGTAGCAGTCCTACAGGTGGTGAAGGAAGAGGTGGGCTTGTGTCGGCCAAACACATTTAACCATTTATTTTATTATTTAAAGAAGCATCCTCCTCAACGTGAACATTTCCAATGTACACTGGCAATGTGCCACATTTTGGTGAAGTGTTAATCATCTAAAGCTCACGAGAAAAGATCTGTTTGGTAACAGAAATATATGAGAATATTTTTCAATTCCATCTATAATTATTATTATTTTTTTTTTTTAAACATTCTGATTTCTATTTTAAAGTTTTAAAATATACTTACCTTGATTACACAGCTTAAGTACTTTACGGTGTTACTTTTAATCACGTATCATAATTATGTATACTGTAGAGCAGGCATGATTTTGTGAATAGGCTTACTGGAATATTGGATCTTAACCATGAATGAAAGAAAGAAAGAAATGTTTTATTTAACGACGCACTCAACACATTTTATTTACGGTTATATGGCGTCAGACATATGATTAAGGACCACACATATAATGAGAGTGGAAACCCGCTGTCGCCACTTCATGAGCTACTCTTTTTGATTAGAAGCAAGGGATCTTTTATATGCACCATCTACACAGACATGGTAGTACATACCACGGCCTTTGATATACCAGTCGTGGTGCACTGGCTGGAACGAGAAATAGCCCAATGGGCCCACCGACGGGGATCGATCCCAAACCGACCGCACATCGAGCGAGCGCTTTACCACTGGGCTACGTCCCGCCCCGTTAACCACGAATGAAGGAACGATATTGGCAAGCTGCAAAATGCCGCCAAATTCGCCCATGACACATTGAAAACAAAAGAATTAATTTCATTTGTGAGGTAATTTATCCAGCTGAATTCATGTATTATAATCAAAATAAATAATATAGTTAATCATAAATTTCAACAAATATTTAATTACATGATATAAATGAGTAATGCGAAACAAAAATTGAATTATCAATTGCTATTTGGGTTTTATTAAGAGTTATGTATAAAGCCCATTTCCGGATATGAAAAATATGTGACTAATATATATTCTGGAAAGAAATGGTTGTTTAAACACTAAGCGATTGTAAATCGCAAACTATTGGTTATCTGTGGCATATGATCTAGACGACTTGAGAATCATAAAAGAATCTGCTTCCACACATCATGTTTTAATTAGTGAGATGTACATCACATACTCATTCTACACATTGTGGTCTTGTATTGGAAATCCTAGAATGGAGCACTGGCTGGGTTTAACGATGACGTCACACCAAAAAGTGGACAACCAACAAGATAACTCTCACCATAAACTAATTATTAAGTTTTATCCAGTACACTACGAGGATGAATGCTGAAGCATTCCATTTAACAAGAATTGCTGTATTCAGATTTTCATTCACAAAGAATACTTTCCCAAACAATCCATAATACTTATTCTTGGATAATGCATGTTAATTAATTATCTTCAAGTTTATTCTTCGTATTGTATTTCACATTCTTTGAAACCTATGAATCCATGAATGCATTATTATACTGTACATTTTTATAACGATAACAAACCACAAAACTGAATGTTTAGTCTCGTGCCTGCCGTTACCTACATAATTGTAAAGAAACAATGTGTTGAAATGTTACGTTTTTGTTTACCACCAGTCTGATATGTTAATGCTAAAGGTAGTTACGCAACAAACATTTCATGATTCTACAGCTTTCTAATTTCCAGTTAATTATCTATCACTGTATACAACAGGCAGTGGACTTCATTCTGTTTGCACGATTTGTAAGTGTCACTGCTGTCGTTAAAGTCTGAAAGCTGGGCTGTTTGCGTACAGATGTTTTCATCTTATCACGCAGTTTCTGTGACAAACGAACCAGCTCTGGAGTAGTAGTGCAGATATTGTCGAGGTCCAGCTTCATCAAGGACATCTGCTTAATACACTTTCTGCTTGGCAGTTTATCAATATATTCTCTGCATGGGTCACTCAGTTCAAGAATTAAACTGAGAATCATGACTCTGCCGTCAGAACATCCCACAATCACAGTTCTGTCATCACTTGCCACCTTCAAGCAAGTTGCATGACCATGTACAAACAGACATCCTTTCTTTTGGCCATCACTTGTTCTGACAACAAGTACAGAACTGGTATCTTTTGAAAGACCAATGACGTATTTCCCATCTAGTGCCAGTTGTGGAGAGTTAGGTTTGAACTGTGTACCAATTGTAGCAATATGTTTGGTTTTGACTTGATCAAACACTCTCATGTTGCTGTCGAGTATAATTGATCCAGAACTGGAGAAGTATGTGTAAGCAAGATCAGAATCTGGCTTCACAACACTGAAATAGTGTCTTATGATGCATCCAGTAATGGGGTCATATATTATGGCACCTTTGTGAATGTTTGGTGGTGGAAAAAGTCCTTTGTCACTATCGAATGGAGCTTCCTCCACATTCTTGCCATATATCAGAAATAACTGATTACCAGGAGTAACACGGACATCAAGAAATCTGTCATTGGGGTCTGCATGTTTAAGTAGATCTTGGACAAGAACCACTTTCTCCTCTGCATTTTCACCCAGTGTTTGAATAAAAAGTTTTTGTTCAAATGACCTGGATACCTCAACTCTTGTCACTTGATGGTAGGATTTTATACAGGTCTGAATCACAGTTATAACTGCATCATAACGGATGTCATCATTCTGGGTGCCAGAATACAATATTGGTTTGGTCAGAAATTCTGACCACTCAGGCAATTTGTACTGATTTGCTGTCAGTGTACCATCTGTTTCTGGTCGTAAGATGGTAATGGTGTAGTCATTGGACACCCAATCATAAGGATTGTAGAAGAGAATCTCTGTGATGCATATCAGTGAGCTTGACTCATTGAAGGACACATATCTGCAAGCCTTCACTTGATAGATCTTTTTCAAAGTCTTCATATCCCATATGATGTCATCTGTCAGAAATTTACATCCAATGATGGCATCTTCACCTCTATCGGATATTACTGCTTTAGTTACAGCATATCTCCCAAGTGGCGACAATCTGACATCAGTAATGTAGTCTCCCAGTTCACAGCTGTGTTGCAGAGTTGCTATAACAGTTCCATTGGCCGTGTTCAGGATCTTTGCATCTGCAATTTTATTGCCACTGCATATGATCTTACTCGATCGAGTTGAAATGTCAAGAGACAACACAGGTCCCTTGATCACTTCATTTGCGTGCTGGATGTCTGCATCTAGGTTGTCCAGATTCCAGACTTGCAATATGTTGTCCTGGAGAAAACTGACAGCCTTGTTCAAAACGTTTGATGTAAAGAGCTTCACTATGGGTGAAACTGATGCCTGCAGGAGTCTCACAGGTTCACCTGTTTCCGTGTTCCACACGGCAATGTACGTATACCGAGATGCCACAACCATGACGTCCTTTGGTGTAAAGCCTGCTCCTGAAAATGTAGACATTGTTTCTGTAAACGTCCCAGGTGGCATTTGTTGAATGCGATGTATGATGTTTTGGTGCATTGTGCCGATGATGTATAAACATCGCAATGACCGTACCAAGATATATTTTTCAGTATGAGACAAGGTGAATTCCTTGATTTCCAGATCATGAATAACACCATGAGTTTTGGATACTCGATTAGTAACGTCAAACTGGACTGACTCTAAAAATTTAGTCTGAGTGAGTACAAAACACTTGGCAGCTTTGCTTGTGAATATGATTTGCACAGGATCATCGCTTGTCTGGCCAACACACTTCCTTTCCATCAAAGGCAAAGAATACAGAAGGACTGATCTACCAGAGTTGAAGGCAAGAAATGACTCATTTGGACTAATGGCCACAGTGTGAGCATAAAAGGAAAATTTATGCAACACTTTGCCCATTTCCAAGTCAATCACTATTGGGCCTACTCCCCTGTCGGTAGTGAATGCAAGGTATTGTTTTGAGATATTTACGTGCAGCACAACCCCATAGCCATAATTCACGTTTGCATAGACTTCAGAACAATCCGTCTTATACACTGTGACACATTTATTCTTTGTGAATATACAGAGGTAACGTCCGTCTTTGCTGTGGTGCACTTGCCCAGTTGGCATCTGCATGTCTTGCCGTATTTCTCCTCGTGTCAATTCCCACACCTTCAGGCACGTACTGTAGAAAGGCTTTGCCGTCATTAAAATTCCATCTGGATTTTGGAAAACATCTACATCAACTGCTGACTTGATCTCGTTGTCAATCTCGCACTCGTACTGTAACGGACCTCCAGGAGCACTGTATATTTGGCAGTTTGGAACCAAGGGACAGTGTGACTGAGAGATCAAATCACACTGGTGGACAAGATTTCTTATGATAGGATACTTTGACACGTGTGGGAGGAGACGGCCACAGATTTCTGGACCTAGACAGTTAGGGTCCAGCTTCAGAGCAGAACCCGACATTCGGAGAGCATCTGCAACTAGTTCTGTTTCCCTGTCCTCAAACAAGGTAAAATCTGCAATGATTTGTTGTAGTGACGTTGCTTTGAGTTTTGTGTATATCCATTCAAATTTACAAAAGCAGTGTGACTTCACCAACCCAAACTGACCACTGTTGATGAGGCTGTATGGCAGTTGGCTCAATTTGCGGCTGTTATATCTTTCTGAAACACCAGTTTTACGTAGAAGGAGAGGCTGTTCGGGTACATAGCGACATGCAGCACTTTCTGGACTGGTTCGTTTGAGTCTGTTCATCAATTTTGTTGTGTATTTGAAAGGCTTCTTTTCAGTACCACTCCAGGTGCCAAGATAGTATTCAGAAATAATCCAATGTATCTTGTGGAATTCATCATCCTTTTCTAGATACCTTTCCACAGCTGCAATGACAAATTGCATGTGGTACCAAGAGAGAACAACAATCCCATCTGCTTCTCGTTCGACGAGAAATGATGATATTTCCAGGTAGAGTCTGGACCACAGACTTGGAGGGATTCTTCTGATAGGAGGCTCCCATAGTGTGAATACGCTGTTTAGGACATCATCATCCAAGGACATTATGTCTTCTAGTTCTGATTCGCTGAGGCCATTCTTTGCTGCAGTGATGTAACCCAGCGCTCGCGACACAAATACTTTGCCATGCTTTCGTTCAAGTCTGTCAAACAGTTTGTGGATGCACGCTTCAACAGTGTGCATGAGTGTGTCATGTGGAATATCATCGTACGACCTCCACTGAATGACCTCCTGAAATGTCAGTGTGATGAACAGTGGAAGTGTACAATGCTCGAATGCCTCCTTTACAAGTTTCCATTGTGAGTAGGAGATATCCCTGTCTGTGAGTTCTAGCAAAACCTTCATAATATGCAGGCAGTCGGAGAATGGTAAGGAAGTAACCTCAATATAGTTGTCTGAAATCTTACTTTGCAGTCTCTCCAATATGGCAGCCTTCACAGGTAATGTCGAGACAATGACTTTCACATTTGAGGCAAGTCTTGAAGGCAGCCAATCCATAGTGTGCGCTCCATTATTTGTTGAAAGTTGATCCAATCCATCCAAGAATATGACAAGCATACCGTTGAAAGTTCCTTTCTGTAACAAATCAATGAAGTAAGCTTTCAGGCTCGTGTAGTCATCTGGCACTTTGTGACGATAGCTGCCTGTCAGGTATGCTATTTGATGGCTGATGGAATGTAACAGTTGCTGAATCGAGGAACTTCTGGGAGTAGTTCCAATAAATCTTAAGACAATTGCAAGGTTTATATCTCCCCTGGGACTCTTTGTTATGTTGCTATTAACTAGTGACGAAGCCTTAGCCATGAATGATGTTTTACCACTGCCAGATTCACCATACACCACGAGTGCCTGGTTCGATTCCCCAAGAAGGTATTCTCTAACAGTCTGCAGCAGTTCATTTCTCCCAACAAATGTGTTACACCTTCCTTTGGCTACTGACCAATGCTGTGAAACTTCGTGGAACAAAGAATCGTCGGCAAGCTTGTTGCGCCTTGCCATGTTCCTGTCAACAAGACTTTCCACTGTTCGATAGAAATGATTGCACATCTTCAAGAGATAGCCCGCATGTAACTTTGAATCAATGCCTTTCGAAGACCATTTAATGACGGATTTTCGTATGTTGAATATAGGAAGCTTGCTAATGGTTTTGCCTTTTAGTTCCTGCAGGCTAGCAGACGCTTCTATATTGACGTCTGCTGAGTCAGGATAGAGATCAATGTATCTTTTAGCCAAGCTATCCGCTGTGTTCTCCTTCAAGTCCTCGATTTCTCTTAAGTACACAACGATGTTATTTTCCCGATCTTTTTCCTTGTGAACAGTAATTACGCCAGCATAAATCTCATGTTCAGTAACTGAAAAACATAATTTTTAAATACCATATAATAAATAATTTTACCATTAAACCACATGAAGTAGTTAAAACCAAACGAGTAAATATAATAACAACTACAACTGATAGAGCAAATCATCACATTTAATTTTATTTTGGTTGTATTTTTATTAATTCATTAATTTAATTTAAAAGTTTAAATTTAAGTTTACAGTAGTTTAAGAGAGTATTTTTTTTACATGCCCCTATACCACTAAGGTTTCGGGCATGTAGTTTAAGCTTGAAGGTTTAAGTTAAAGTTCCAGGTCAAGTTCAAGGTCAACGTTATAGTAGGGGCCTACATATGTACTGCATGTAACAAAGGCCGTGGTATGTACTATCATGTCTGTGGGATGTATATCAAAGATCCTTTGCTGCTAATCACATTTAAAATAGCCCATTTAATGGCTTTTCTGCTCTAACGTCTTTGGAATGTTGGACTTCCAATAGCCGATGCTTAATAAATCAATGTACTCTAGTGATGTCGTTAAACAAAACAAACTTTAACTAACGAATTTAGCTATATGCATCTTTGTTGTAGGTAATATATATTGAGTCCCTCCACTT